>NC_077222.1:27363200-27562286 GCF_024763615.1 Phlebotomus papatasi
TTTGATAATAATGTATTCTATATTAAAAGAAAAAAATGGGTTTTAGATCAGAATTTCTTTAAGGGATGGCTGTAACCTATATTTAAGAAAGCAATCTATTCTTCCGTAAATTGTTCAAACTATTCGTCAATAAGTTTAATAAAGCCATTGGCCTGAAATGTTAAATGGGCGGAGCTTAAATAGGGTTTAATTTAAAATTAATTGAAAATGATTTGAAATCTGTAAAAAATCATATGTAAAAATTTTGGTAAAAAATATAAAAAGAAACAATAACTTTTTTCATATCCTATAAAAAAACACGTGACTTTAAAATATTTATGGGCGGAGCCTAAATAGAAAATTCATTTTAAAAGGATAATCTTAAATTTTAAAAAAATATATACTATAAGATATTTAACTAGAAATTATAATAAATATGTTTGTCCATTAATTAGGAAAAAATATCACTTTGACTTATTTGTGGGCGGAGTTTAAATAGGATATAAAATTTAATATTAATGCAAAATATTCAACCTGGGAAATGAAGTTACAGTAAAGTGAAGCTATGTTGAGAATGTGCGAGGGAAGTCTTACCTAATGTTAAGCGTTGACTTGGCTCATATTCAAGCATCTTCTTTATTAAGTCGAACAACTGCACGTGATCTGAACTCTTCGACAGCATATACTTCTCGAGTGGTTTGCAATGATCACGCACGTATCGTCCGGCAGATGATTTTTCATCCCAATTCAACTTCCCATGATAGAAGTACTTTGTCTTTGTTTTCCTGCAATTGATATTGAGAAAAGAACACAACAAAAAAATGTTAAGAATTGAAATAATCCAGTGCTACAAGGTTCTCTCTCAATTTTATTCTTTCATCTGTCACTTTCATTGAGATGCCAACAAGTGAAGATCTCAATCTCAATTGCAGATTACCTTGAACCATCGATCAATGTTTTATATCTCAATTATTTATATTTTTAATCCAAAAATTCTTATTTTCTTGTCATTTCACAAAGCTCCCTTTTACCACTTCATCATCATCTTCAAATTGCAAATAATGTGGGTGAATTAGTCGGGAACTTAGAAAAGCAATCAACATTGTTAGGCAATAAGAAGAGTCTTCCGAGAGGTTGATCATGCAAGTGATCGTGAAAGAGATCAAATTAGAAAATAGCACACTTTCGTGCATTTTGCACTCAAAGTCTGTCTATTTCCTTTCGAAATATTTTATGTAACAATTTCTGTCAATTTTAATTCACACAAAACTCTGAATCACCCAGAAAATGAGACACAAAAGTATTTTTGCAAAAAATTGTGGGATGGATTTCTCAGAAGATCACAAATCAAACCAGGAGTATTTGTCCTTGAGTGCGTCTCATGGATCAACAACAAAAGAACAATTTATCAAAAGATATCCCAATTGAATGCCTTTTAAAAAAATATATATACCTGATCGAAAAGAAGAATTCTACTTTAAATAAATTGAAAGAACCACTAATCACGACCTTTTTCAAAGAATAAATCTCATGAAATTATGCTCTTGACATCCATTTCCTCAAAAATAATCTGATGATTATCTTTTGTATGATGAAAATTTCTCACAGAATCCCACAGAAAATCATATGTTTCAATTTCTTGATTCATCAAGGTCAAATAATCGTGGTTTTCTCTTGAAATAAACATTGCTAAAAAGTGGTAAATAATTGTAGGTTTGTCTCTGCAGGAAGATCACGATGGGAGGTTAACTCTTCTCAATTTTATCACCTTGATCAGAAAATATTATTAAATATTGGGAATCTCAATGCTCATCGATTTCCTACTTTTCGTAATTACCAGGTGAGAAACAGAAAATAAGAATTTTACATGAAATCATAAATAAATATGTAATAATGAATTATGCATAATTTTCACATAAGAATTTTAAATACAAAACAAATAAACAAAAAATCGGTATTTTTTTGGAGTTTGGAAGAAAATCTTGTTCAAACGATAATATTTCGATAAAGTTAATACGAACGACTATACAAAAAAAGATTTGAGAATGCTACTAATATCGCGATGACAAATAATGTAAATATTTATCGAAAAATATACAAAATATATAATTGACAAAGAATTGAATAAAGATAATACAGACATGTATCAATACTGCTGTGTAATATTATTATTCAGGCTCAGTTATTTTATTTAAAAAATTATGAAAATTTATAACTTTCATAGAAATTTTAAAACATTTAATTATTTTCTCTAAGAAGGGCTCATCGAATTCGATATCTTTGAATAAGAAACTTTTTGAATAAGAAAAAGACCTGAAGACCCATAACATATGGCCTGGCATTAGTCTCAGGTTCCAAGCCGGCCTTAAGGTTTAAGCTAAAAGATGGCTTAGTGGGAAACTTATGTGAATACAGTAAGCTCTCGCTAATTCGGCTCTTGTAAGATCGGGCTACTTTTTAATTTGATCCCCTAATAAATTGCATTATAAGGGGGTTTTCATGAAATTTACAGTAAATAAGAGTTTATAAACTTATTATGAGTATGCAGATGGAAATTAAGCAGTTTGACACCCTAATTCAGACCTGTGCTCGTTAAAAGTCGTGCAGTATCGGAAATTTTGTGTTGATAATTTTAATGGAAATTACAGATAGTCATACTGGTAACACTAATCCCGTTCATTCACGGTGCCATGATAAATATTTTATTTCATTTTTTTAAAACTCATATAGAAAGAAATTGTCTTCTTGATATTTTTGTCGGAAGACGGATAGCTCTTCACTACACATCGTTTTACTTGAATCTTGCAGAAATACAAAGAAATTAAATGCAAATATCGCTTCAAATGGAAAGTTTTTTAATCACGCGCAATTCAACTGTGAGAGAGAGATAGAGACACAAATACTTCACTTGACAAACGTCTGGCGGCGCTGCGGTTGCAAAAAATATCTGAAATGCGACAAAATATTTTCTTCTCTATTTTATCCTTATTAGCAGGCCGTGTCCCTTCTTGTAATATGTACTTTTGCATTCCTTATTAACCAAAATAGTGTTGTGCAAAAGGGTTTTTTGCTCAAACCTATCCTGAATTTTGGGACAGCTCAAAAGAATATTAGTCTTCCAGCCCAAAATTTCATCCCAATGCTTTTGTTGTAATATCGACAATTATTCACAATTAACCCAAATAACTGTATTCAACTAAATTATTAAAAGGATTTTCTTGTAAAAATGACTTAACTCTAAGGAATTAAACAATTTTCACATTAAAAGACCTCTAATTTTCTCTACGTAAATTTTCGCGGCATTTCGAAGAATGCCAACAGGCACCACCAAATTCACTTCGGCTTTTCTTTTAGCTCAGGCCTGCCCTAATTTCTCTCTAATTCGAGTATTTGGCGCTCCTCGCGGGAAAAAAAACAGTGCCCTCATATAAGAAAAAGGTGCCAGGATAACAGGTAATTCTCATTTTCCACTTGCTCGAACTCCACGGAGAGAGCAGTATATATAATCCCTCGATTTTGAGTTATATAAATATATCGACTGCTTACCCCCAATGGGTCGTATTTTGGTAGAATTTTGGAAATCTGAAGTTTCGAGTTTTTTGGTGTTTGTCCGTCTGTCCGTCCGACTGTCTTCAGCTCTAGAGGCCAAACGGTTAGAGATAGCGACTTAGGACCTTAGGGGGACCCCTCATAAGTCAACCCAAGGATCGTTAACATGCCCTTCATTTTTCCCCCACCCCTCCCCTTTCCCTCCAAAACCATGTTTTTTGGGATTGCCCGATAACGCGTCGTGCGATTTTTTTTCTTTTTTGGATATGTTTTAGAGATTACCCAGGCGGACATTTCGTTCTCAGACGAAAATACCGTTGAATCATTCCTAATAACGGTTTTTCAAGGGCAAAGGTTAAAAAGACACTAGATAGCGCATTTTTCAACAGAATGGTATCGTGTTTATGCTCATTGGAAAGGTCTTGGAATTTCCTATAAAACTGACCCGGATCTAATCGGTTCTGAACCGGTAATGATCCGATTCATAGCCGATAATTATTTTTTATCAGCAAATCAATTCTATTACTTTGAAAACTATTCAGGGGATTTTTGAGTGATGAATCAGTTCAAATGAGTTGAAAACCGGTAAATGATGCGATTTTGCAAAGCCTGGGACGCTTTTCCACCCCTTTGTTGTATGTATTTCGTAATGAGTTTTCTTTCGTGAAAATAACTCCAATGAATTCCGTCAAGATGATAATATAATAATAAAGAGAGTACATGAAAATTTCTGTTGTCCTTTCAGCTTTAGACGACATTGAAAAGTTTACTTTCTGCAATCTTTTGGAAATTTTGAAATAAAAATGTTGAAATTTTGCCTTATATCTTCTTCAAAGATTTTTTTTAAAGGAAGACTAAAATTTCAATAATATCATATAACGTCAGTTATATCAGCATTTATCGTTACTTCCTTTTGACAATTTTTCATGAGACAAAATTTTAATTTTAGTTTTAGTTTTTTTTTTTTTTTAAATATCCCTGAATGCGGTACTTTTGAATCAAAATTAAGAAAGTATAGTACTAATGAACTAATAAATTTAATACTAATAATTTAAAAGTTAAGATAGGGGAAAGCGCTCTACCTTCGAATGGCTTAAGTTTCGGACAACTCAATTCTTTTTCTATGTATTCTTAATGAATTTGACCTATGGCTCGTTTCCGAAAATTTGAGGTATTGGACTAGCTATTAAAATTTAATATTACCATGGGTAAAATTAATTAAAAACATATTGAAAAAAAAATGAGTTGTTCGAAGCTTAAGTCTACCGAAAGTAGCGGGCTTTCCTTATATAATATTTCAGAAGAGATACAATAAGATTTTAATTTAACTTCCATTATTTATAAAGCCTTAACTTCAATGTATAGAGATTTTAGATGATAAGACAATTTGCTAAGGGGAGATCAAGGCAGAATTAATTAACAAATGAAATATTTCATCGAGTTAAAGTTATAAAAAAATGTTTGCATCAGGCTAATAAATATTTCAATGAATAGGAACGGAAGAATTTACTTCATGGAAGATATCAAATTTCAAATTCTCTGTTTATCACATTTTACCCTACGTTGCTCTACGGTCATATTGTATATTTTTTTTTGCAAATATACCCAATCTAAGTCGATCAACCAATATTTGATACTAATTTAGTTAAGCTCATGTGAAAGTGTTGAGCTACCTGAAATTTCCCCTTTTTTCCATAATTTGTTGAAAAAAAAAACTAATTATTTAATAAAATTAATAATGTTAAAAATTCTTCACTCTCCATTAAATCGAACACGCGGCAAACAGATGAAATAATAAAATTGAATATTTTACATTAATTCAATAAAACTTACTTGGCCATTCTGTATGGTATAGCTCCAAGAATCCTCTCCATCATAGCCAAATGTTCTCTGTTGTCGTGTGTTTGGAAAAGTGTAATTCCCAAATACAACTCAAACATTATACACCTACGAATTGAAATGCAAGTGAAGAAGCGTTAATATTTAGAGATCAAGAACCTCATTTTTGCCGACAAAGTGTAAATATTTTACTGAAAAAAAAAAAAATGAATGAAGATACTCACCCAATTGACCAAACATCGCACGGCTGTGACCAACCCAATTCCAAGATAACTTCTGGAGCACGATAGTGGCGCGTTGACACAATGGTACTATGGTGTTCATGATCAAAAGTGGCACTGCCAAAATCAATTAGACGCACATCGGTGCACTTGACATAGTGAACATCGCGGCTCTTCTTGTGATTGAACGTTGTATTGAACTCAGAATCCACAAATAGGATATTTTCTGGCTTCAGATCTGTATGCGTCAGCTTATTGTCATGGAGAAATTTCACTGAATAGATCAATTGGTACGACATGTGGCGTACATGGTCGAGAGGATAAGGTTCATAATTGTTTTCCCTCTGCACGAGAATAAACACAATAAAAAAAAATTAAAAAAAGAGGAAGTTTAATTTTCCGGATGATCAAAAAACACCTTGGTTAAGTTTTTTTTTTGCTAGAAAAATGTTAAAGAAAATGGGTCAAAGTCTTACCAGAAAATCGAAAACACTCAATCCCAACATCTCGAACGCAATACACATGTGACCGTGATAGTTGAACCAATCCAGCATTCGCACACATAAACTGCGAAAAGAAGGATCAAAGAAATCAATTACTACACAATTGCTTTACCACTCTTAACAAAAAAAAGAAAGAATCTGACTCTGTGTGAGAATTCACCTCAAATAAACTGCAAAATTACCATGAGATGATCGTTATAGCGATAGCAATCTCAATCATACAAAATATTGCATTAGGCTTTTATGTTTTTCCCCCATATCGCTGAATTCATGACCAAAACAGAAAAAAATGATCACATATTTTTAAAATACTTTTTTGGCATTGCCGAAGTTAATATACTGGGAATGTTTTATGAGCAAAAATTAATTCAAAAGATAGCACTTTTCCTTATACAACAATCAAAAGTTAATGCAAGTCTTTCTCCCGAAAATTGCGAATTCTTTTATGTTTTTTCTTCGTTCTGAATACGCGATCTTTTACTTCTTGTATTGGATGGGATTCTTAAGCAATCCAATCACTTCAAAATAGAGGATAGAAATTTTCAAATACCCTACCAAAAAAATATTTTACACAGAAAAAGATATTTTGTACAATAGTTTGTAAATGTTCGTAAATTCCCACAGGGGACTTACTAACAAATTTCGTACAAATTTGTTTTTTTGTAAGCATTATTGGAAAAATGATCAATTAGCGAATAATTTTTGATCCTTTACGAATACTCGTTCTCAGAAAAAAAGTTAGAAAAAGTTTGTCATCTGTTTGTAAAGTTTTGTCAGATAAGCAAAAATGTACAAATAAATTGTTAAAGAACAAAATATGCTCGTCAGGTGATCATGTCACGAACAATGTTTGTGAAGCAATACAAACTTTTACGAACATTCACAAACATTACGAAGGTCTTTTTCTGTGTAAGCATTTATCGTGTTCCGATTCGAAAGCTAACCATTTCTATAGAGAAAACGGTGAAAGATGAACGCTTAAGTGCTGGACACTTGTACGATTAAAGTATAGAGGCCACTGAGCTCGTTTATGTCCAAGACAATTCCTGACAAAACGCAAACCGAGCTTAGCATTAACTAATTCTCTCCACAAAACATAGCTTTAATAGGTTTTTATACAGATTTTTCCACTGAAATGCACATTATACTCCATTTAAAATGAAGTTACTTAGTAATTTATCCCGCAACCCACGTGTGATTATCACAATTAACAAGAGTTCTTCAGAAGAATCGCAGAAACTGGCTTAAATCACGACAAGATTCCATCAATAACATTTTAGAAAATAATTGTAATTAACAAGAATAATTACATGTGAATTTAGACATAAATCTAGAAATAGTTACATTTTTAATTGAGTACGCAATTACATAGCAATAAAAATATCGGTATAAAAACCCACAAAAGTAATGTTTTATTAGTGCCAATAAATGCTAAGCCTTGTCTGTAGTGTCAGGAACAGACTTGGCTCTAAAAGTTAGTCGTAGGTGTATGCAGCACCTAACTAATACCTAAATGCAATAAAATCAGTTCCGTTTTAGGTGAACTATGCTAAATTTTGGACAGTTTGGAATATCGGACATTTTTTTTGTATTTAAAATCCCATAAATTTCTAGTTTTCTGAATTTCTAGCAGTTGTATTAATGCCACAAAACAAGAGTATCGCCTCTATCAAACATATGCTGTATAGAAAAATCCTTGGTAGAATTCCGGAAGTGCAAGAGTCTTCGGGAAACTTGGTGTCCGATATATCACACAAAGCAGTGTGATGAATGTTTGAAAGTTGGACACTTGAGAAACATCTCAATTTCAAAGACGCTGAAGTCGTTTTTCATATTCCTGCTTTTAGGAAATTACCTTACATATGTTTTTATTCAATTTTGAAAGTATTAAAAATAATTCAGAGAAAACCAGACTGATAAACTACTTTAAAATCTTCTAAATACCACTCTTGAAAAAGAAGTAATAAACAATTTCAAATTTGTACCAAAAATATTGTATTTAAAATTTAGGACTTTATGGCTTATATGCAACACATGTCCGAAATTTGGTGTAATTACTTTGAGACTTGGGAATTGTAGTAAGCTTCTAGTCTGAAACCTGTATAATGCGTTTTTGAGATATAATGTTCTAATCATATGGTTTAACTTTTATAATTTTTATCTATTTATTAAGATTTTTGGGAAAATTTTGACTTAGGATTGGATATTAATGACAAATGAACCATTGTACTTTGAAAAATCAGTAAAACTGACTCTTATTTATAATATCGAAACCTTCAGGAACTGGGTTAAATCTCCAATCTTTAACCGGTTTAACTATTTTAATTAATTAATATTTAATTATTTCTCAAATTTTCATGATTTTATCATAACTCTCAGACAAATTTGCAATTATTAACCTTTCTCATTGCATTATTTTGAAAACGGTAGATTAATAGACGTAAATCTCACAAAATCTCTATAAAAAATTAATGTTGTTCCTTTTTTCTTCATTATTCTTATTAATATTTTTATTTCTATGTTTCAAGTTAAGTAATGAGGAAGTTTTATATTAAAAATAAATGTTTGTAAAATTCCTTTAAAAATCGTTAATTTGAGGTTTTGACACCAACCTTAAAGATTTAATGACCATAAGAAATCTGGTCTGAAATTGATACGGAAGAATTTATTTATTTACTTATTTTTTCGTTGCTTTTAAATTATTATGCCTCTGGCACACCTTTTAGATCGGTAAAATTTCATGAAAACAAAGTTCGCGTATCTTTCTTAAAAGACTTGCATAAGTCTATCGTACTATTTTAGATTCCAAATTGGACTGAACTAAATTTAATTTGGTGTGATGTTCAAAAGAAGAGAAAAAGAGTTCAAGAGAGTAGGATAGACGTATAATTAACTTTTAAGAAAGAAAGGGATTTGAATTTTGATTATATGAAATTTTCTTGATCTAGAAGATGTGCAGGAGTCATTATTACCATTATTATATAAATTTGGTTTTATTTAATACTTTTTTTAATCAGATTAGATCAATATTCTAAAATGCAATGACTATCAAATTTTAAATAATAAATGAATACCAGATAAAAAACTGTGAGCTAAGACATATACTTCAATACAATCTTCAGGAACAAGGTTTATCTAAATGGTTTAACTTCTATAATTTTAAAATAGGCAAGTTTCGACATACATTTGGCTTAGAACGATACAAAAGGACCAATAAATCATTTAAATTGTCAAAATTTAGAAATATTTCTTGTTTTTTAGAAATTAATGTCATTCGGCAATAAGATTAAACATTCGGCCTACCCTTTATAAAACCAAAAATAAGTAATAATGATCTTAGTAAAATCTTTTATTTGAAAGAAGTTTTTCACTGTTTAATTCAAGGCAACTTGAGTAAGAGGACAATTTTAGAAACAGATCAAACATAAAATCATTGACAGTAGCATAAAAGATTGACTTTAATGAACTTCGACTTAGCTTACTGTAAAAATGTTGCCAAAATTTATTTCTGTGTTTTGGTTTTCGCTAAATTCACATTGTTGTGTTCGTCGAGGAATGTCTTTCTTAAAGGGAAATTATGAAATTTTTTGATGATTCATATTCCTCTCGTTTAGTAATAACTTTCCCGATTTAAGAGCTCTCTCCGATTGAGGTTTTTCCTTTACCGATTCGAAGGTAAATCAGAGGGGACTTCTGACATTATCTTAATAAAATTGCAATTCAGACATTCTGCCATTCGGAAATTCCACTGCACAAAAATTCACTTTTTGCAGCAAACGGTTGCACACTGCGTTGTGAACATTGTTGACGATTGAAGTATCCAGAATATCGAAATTCGAAATGACAGAATAATCAGCGCTAAAGTGACGGGTATGTCAACTTGCATTTTAGGCTTTCGGTAGATTTTCGAATAGGTGTGGGGCTTGGCTTTGGAGTGGCTTTGTTTCTTCGAAAGGTTATTACTGAACGGAGCCATTCATTCAAGCTAAGTTAAATCTCAACAGGTCCTTAAACGGGCTACAGAAATAAGGTATGATTTTTGAGAACATTTTGGATAGAGATTGGACTAAGGGTTCGTGGTCGTGAAAGCGTTATCAAGGAGAGAACTTCGCAAGGAATAAGGTTAAAAGTACGTTATTTTTCAAAGCTTTTAATGCAATTGTAAGGACCTTGACAGACCTGAGGATTAGCCGAGAGACGGCTTAGTGTAATTATATTATACTCGACATAATGGTTAAACTTCATTTCCATCATTTTCCATTAAGTCGTCTCTCGGCTTAAGTCGTAAGTGTTTCTAGGGCATAAATCGATTGATATTGCGAATCTCAATTTAGCATAAACCGTTTTTGTTCATCAATAAATTCCTTTTTAACTGATCCCAGGTTGATTTTCCAAAAATAGGAGATCATTGAAAAATGGCCAAAGATCACCGGAAGATCGCCCCCTTCCCCGCTAAAAAAAAATTACTTAAAATTAACACTCACTGTTCGCAATTTGGATCCTTCTCGGCAATTTTCTCCAATGCATTTATCTCAAGCTTGGCAGCTTCACGATATTTTTCCACGTTCTTGATGATCTTCAGTGCCATGCAGTGATCCCTAAAAATAGATTTTTCACATAATACATATAACAAGTAAACTCGTGTGAATAATTTTGAGTGAGAAAGAGAGTCACATTATTAATTGTAACAGTTCATTAAAAGTCATATTTTCTCTCTCCTTCATACTTGTTGCAAGCAAAAATTTGTTTGAGTGAAAATGAATCTAAGAATAACTTTTAGTGTTTTTACTTTGTAATTATATATTTGTTTGAAAATGGTGACACTTACATCTGCAAATCCTTGACCTTAACAACACGCCCAAAGGTTCCTTCACCCAACGTGGCCAAAATTTTGTCTGCAAGAGAGAAATCACATGAATTAGTCTTAATCTATACAATCACCTTCCCCATATTAATTTCCTCTTTATGGCTTTCTTTTTTTTGGGATAAATAGGACTCTTCATTGTAAAAATAAAAAATCCTACCAAAAATTAAATTTTGGGGGGATTTCTGTGATGATTAAACCCACAATATTCCTCTTTTCCTCTAAATCTGATCATTCTCATTTTGCGTCCCCCACCCAAAAACATCATATATTTCAAGGTTAAAATTTCTTCATCTCCTGATCTTGCCCTCGTTATTTTTTTAATTTCTTATTCAGAATATACTTCTTTTTCTCTATGTCGAATTATTACGTCTCTGAAAATGTAATGATTATTTTGACAAAATAATTTGTGAGTTAAATAAGAATTAACCAACAATTTTTTTCTTTGGATAAGTTTCAGAATACCAAATTTACAATTTATAATTTTGTAAATAATGTTTTCAATGGTGAAATATAAATAAATTGTGTGACAACTTATGGGCCACATTTTCTCTACCAAATAGCCCATAGCCTTGGTACTATTTCTCCTCAAATGTTTACTAATAAAATTCATCAGTATTGGATTAACGATCATGAGAAAAAAAAGACTTTGTATCGGGCAAGATGATGAGATAGAAATTTTATAAGCTAGCATTTATCATCATCTTCTGTGTCTTATCTTCTGAACTTTCTGCGCAAAAATTTATTTATACCTTCTTTTTTTAATACGCGAAGTAATATTTTGTAAATTATAAATCTCTCGGACAATTAGTTATATAATACTAAAAAAAAGGCAACTTACATTGAAATATTAAACATAGTTATGATAAAATATGTCCTAGTTTTTATGACTATTCTCATCAGACAAAGAATTAATATAATATCAAAAAAGTGAAAAAAAGATGCTAACATAATTATGTGAGTTCTTACCATATTTATATTAAAAAAAAATGAATGTTACTTTGCACAAAATATATTCAATTTTTTTTTTAATAATGTGCCAAAATCAATTTAAATCCTTTGTTTCAAGAACAAAAAAAAAGTGAAATGCAATTCCACACAAAAGACTGTAGTTTCTTTTTACTATAAATATTTTATGAATTAACATAATTATGGTATTTTTAAAATGTCGTATAATTTTATCAATATTTATACTGTGAAAGAAAATTTTTGTATCTTCGCTTGTTAAATGTTTGTCAAATAGAAATAAAACCTTTTAAATTTGGAGAATTATTTATAAAATTCTAGAAAAAACGATAGTGGGAAGTGGGGCACCTTTGAAAGTTGCATACCTTTGAAATTGGAATTTTTCATCTATTTTTAAATAAAATTGAGCCTTATCGTGATATAATTTAGCTGTACAAACACATTGAGATGCTAAGTTACATAATGTTATGGCTCAGTTTCACTTAAACATAGGAGGAAAATCCCAATTTCAAAGGTGCCCCACTTCCCCCTACCCATTTGATAAAATCAAATGGGTAGGGGGAAAATCAAAACAAGAGATCCTTATAAACCTTTTCTTTGATAATTCTCTGAAAAAGAAGATTCGCAATATATCTGTCTAGAATTTGTAAAAAGAATGTTCAATTTTGTAAAGTAATACAAAAAATATTTTGAAATCAGTGGGCGACAAAATATTATTCGCCATCAATTAAAAAAAAAATCCTTCGTACTTTACTTTAAAAAGAAAATTTGTAAAGTGTTTTGTTAAAAAATTTTGTATAAAGTGATTTTTACGATACTTATCAAAATCTTGTATGGAAAAAATTTCATTTGACAAACTTTTAAAAAAAAACTGCGTTACTAAAATTTTCTTTTACAGTACCATAAATCTTAGTGAATACACAGAAAAAAATATAATAAAATTGTTTGTAAAAGTTTGTGAATTTCTACTAGATACTTATGAGATGCTCGTAAATCGTATAATCCACAAAAAAATTCGTAAAAGTTTGTATTTTTTCACAAACATTGCGTGTAACTTGATCACTTGACGAACAATTTTTTATAATCATTTGTTCGCAAATGTTCGTAAACCCGGAGAAAAAGTTCGACAAAATTTTGTCATTTGTCTGTAACATTTTGCCAGAGAAACAAAAAATGTACAAACAAATTTTTGTAAAGAACAAAAATGCTCGTCAATTGATAATGTTGCCAACAAAGTTTGTGAAACTTTTTAAACTTTTACGAACTTTTTAGTTGGTTACACGCTTTACAACCATTTCGTAAGTCTCCAATAGGTATTCACAAATATCTACGAATAATTTTACAATTTTTTTTGTGTATGAAAAGACATGTTTGTAACAATAATTGTGAAAAGTTTAATAAATGCAGCTTCTTCGATATAAAATGTGACAGTTTCGTCAAAAAGATGATCAACAAACATTTGTTGACTATGGATTTGACAAACTTTTACACATAATTAACTGAAGAAACTCCATTTGACAAATTTTTGGCAAATATCATTACAAACTTCTTTGTATTATAACTATTTATATGACCTTGGAATTTCTCTCAAAATAAAGATTTGTAGTAACGTTTATCACAAGTTTATCAAGCAAAGTTTCATCTACACAGGAAAAAATATTTTGTAAAAATGTTCGTAAATGTTTGTGAATTCCTATGGGGGAGTTACGAAATGCTCGTGAATAGTATAACTCACAAACATGTTCGTAAAAGTTTGTACATTTTTCACAAAATTGTTCGTAACATGATCATTTGACGAACATTTTCTGTACTTTTACAAACATTTGTTCGTAAATGTTCGTAAACACACAAAAAATGTTCGTAAAATTTTGTCATTTGTTCATAAATGTTCGTAAAATGTTCGACAGGAAAACAAACATTTACGAACAAATTACAAAATTTTACGAACATTTCTTTGTGTGTTTACAAACATTTGCGAACAAATGTTTGTAAAAGTACAAAAAATGCCCGTCGAGTGATCATGTTACGAACAATGTTTGTGAAAAAAGTACAAACTTTTACGAACTTGTTTGTGGGTTATACGATTCACGAGCATTTTGTAACTCCCCCATAGGAATTCACAAACATTTACCAACATTTTTACAACATATTTTTTTTCTGTGTATATAAAATGTGAGAATGTTGATAAATTGGTGACTAACAAACAATGTTAGTTACCAATTTCTATTTCAACATTTTTTACTAAACTAAACTCCTTTTGACAAACTTTTGTCAATCTTTCCTTTCAAAGTCTTGAAAACTGTAACGCATATTTTATCATAATTATATTCAATTTTTCAATGTGGTTTTATCACTTTCGTTTACTTGAAAATGAGATTTGTGTAGACCTGTATGAAGTAAAATAAAGGTTAATTAAATGTGATAATAAGAACAGAAAACTTGGAGAAGATTTGGGAGTGAGAAATACTAGCTTTTCAATAGTCCCCCCACATTTTGGACGCGATCACTGTTCCCATTGCATAGAAATTATTGGAAAAATTTCAATGTGATATTGGCAAAAAAAATAGTAAGAGAATTATGCCTAGAGACATCTTAATTTGTTTTGCTAAATTTAGAGATGAAGCTGGGAAGAAAAAAAATAGATCTTGAAAGAAAATCTTTCAAGATTAGCTAATGAAATTTCATCGAATAATTTCTACACAACGGGAGACGAGATAAAAGGGGCAATAAATGCAGTTTATAGTTTGGTTTCACAAAATTGTCACGAACATCTGTTATGCAGAATGTCGCCGGTGTGATAAATCAAGTGTCCCTCCTTATCATCCCGGATCGATGGGGGTCTCGTGGCCTGCATCATCATCATCATCATCATTGTGATCATCAAATAAGATCAAATCCACCATTTGCCCAGCCAGAGAGAGAGAGACAGACAGTTCATCATGTTTAGACAATCGCATCATCGTGTTTGGCCCATCAACATCGTTGAACATTTCATCAATCATCATCCATAAACCAGACGAAGGGGGTTGCAGAAGCAGACGGGTAGCCCATGATTGTATCGTTTGGGGTTCCCACCGAGTGGCGCAAACAAAGAAGAGACAAAAAAAGAGAGAAAAATCACGCACATCGGATCCCCCATTTCAATTTTGATCATATCGCATCAAATTTGTTTTTTGATCATTGTCATCACCAAAGAGTGTCCATTATCATCATCATCATCAACATCATCAGATTGATTGGGTTGGCCAGTTGTAGTTTCATGATCAAGAGGGGGGTCACAGGCAGGTAGGGCGTAGGTGATCAGTAGAACAGCGCAGATTGTTGATAACACAGCGCGCGCAAGATGCAGTTGGCCCCAAGTTGAATGTGTTCACACCATCATCAACACCATCAAGACATCATCACATCATCATGATCATCAAGTTCATCATCGAAGAAGAGACACGAGAAAAATACGGTATCGATTTTCGGTAAGAAAATTAGTTTTTTGGGACACAAAGATATTTGAGAGAATTTGGCTTTTTTTTGTATTATTATTATTATTTTTTTGGTAGTTCTTTCATCGAGCAGCACATTCGCTTATTTAATTATTTTCTTTTTTGTTTTTTTTTAATCAACAACAAATGCTCTCATAGCACTTTTAGGCATTCTTTTATACAACAAAAAAATGCACTTTCAAGTGTTATTTGCCGCCATAGGGTAACAAAAACAATTATGCGTGCACGATTGGTTTATCTTTTTTTTTCAAGGTAAAATATATAGAGTTAAGATAAAGGTTTTTCTCACATGTTAGAGAGGTTTTTAAGTAAGGATTTCTATTGTTTTTTTTTATAATAAAAGGACAATTGAGATTACTAAAAAATAAAACAGAAAAATAAATGTCTCAATTGCAGCGCTCATACTTAAATCTCTTTAGTATTTTCTTTTTCTTAAAATAGAAAAAAAGAACAAACAAATATATTATTATTAACACATAGGCCAATCATAAATGCAACTTCAAGATAAGAGATCACACATTAATGATCATTTTTATTTATTTTATTAGAGAAATATTTGTTTTCAACTTAGCAAAAGATTATGATCATAGGCTTTTGTGGGAAAAATCATCTTCACAGCATTACAATCCATCATTCACGCAACAATTCTCATACAAATTAACAAAGGTAAACAAAAAAACATTTTCAAGAGGGAAAAGGTGTCCTAAAAATTTCACTAATGTGTCTGGTATTTTTTTTTATCAAGTAGATATTGATAGCTTTACCACACTATCGCCATCCACTTTCTCTTTTTCTGTGTGCCATTTTTTTTTGTTTTAAGCAAAGTTATAATGGTCCAGGAAGGAAAATTAGAAATAAGGTTTCAAAATTAAGAACAAAAATCTCATCATTCACACTAAAATATATTCTTTGTCACCCAAAATAAACACACATTCTTTTCAAATATAGTCTATCGACTAAATTCTTAAGCAGCTAAAATTAATGTCATGAGCTATTTTCAGCTCTTTTAATCACTTTCCAAGAAAATGCTAATGATCGGTAATTCTTCAAATGAGATCCTCAAAGAAAAAAATATAAAACAAAAAATATCTTACGGTAAAAATACGTGATCAAAAATCGTCCAAAAGAAATGCATAAAAATTCAGCAAAAAAAAAATAAATCACCGATATATTTTAATATCAAAACTTCCGCCTTGTAAAATAACTTTTTGACACCTTCCCCACAAAAAAGGTAAAAGTGTCCAAAACGATAAAATTCAATAATTATGGAAAAATCAATTAGTATGAAAAATAGGTTACCAATAAATCAATACAGTGTCTTTCTCATAGAAAAAAGAGACATAGATAGTGAATCAATATAATATGGCTGGTGAAAAGAAATAAATCTAAAGTGAATCTCATCAAATATAATGTCTTTCATGATAAATTTCCGCCAAAAGCCACCCATAATCGTTATAGGATCATTAGTGACTTTGTGAATGAATTCACCACAAATTCTACCTTATCGCTCATCCACTTTTTTTTTAAATTGCAAAATTAAGCATAAAAGAAAGACACTGAGGATTATTGGGGCAAAGACTAAAAAAAAAAGATTGACGGATTCTCTTCACCATAAAAGGTCACTGAAAAATGTGTCAAAGCATTTAAAAAATCTTCAATTAATTGAGTCTCCTCTCATTTCTTATGCCTAAAATTATTTTCGCATTAATTTTTCACATCTAAATATTTTAAAACTGACAACCTAGATGCCAAAGAGGATGAATGATTGTCAAAAAAATATCTTTTATTGATGTGACAAATAAAGCAGAAAAACTATCAATTTATGGAATGCTTTTCAGGCGGTGTGTGTGAAAAAGTTCAATAAATAGAGACCGTAACGAAAAATATTAAATACAAATAAAATATATCTATGATTTGGCTCAATTCTGAAACTAGAGACAAAGGTTTGAAAACAGGAAATCCAAAAAATATATTCCAAAAAAATACTCAAATTAAGGTAAGTGTACCAAATTTCGGTCAGCTTGCAATTTCGGCCACTTTTTTGTTCCTCGAATTTCCATTAATTTTTAGTTTTTGCATACTCTAGAGTCCAGAGACTTAACAATGCAAAAAAATAACAAAAATGTCGCTTCGACGAACAAAATGGTGTGAAAAAAATGGAAGAATTTCTTAAGGGCAAGGAACTATGAGAAAGAAGGTGGCCGAAATAGGCCACCAAAGCTATGTCCACATTTTTATTCACTTAAAAATGTATTTAGAATGATTTTAGAGAAACGTTTAATTGTCTATAAGGTCCCAAGCAACACTGCTTAAGAAGTAATAAAAAAATCAATTTGTATTAATTATATTACATTTAAAATTTGAGATTTTAGCACTTGAATGTAAGTATGCCAAAATTTGGTACAGTTACCCTAATGGATTTTGAATCGCAATTTAAGATTTAATCTTATTTTGTATATAAACGATATAAACTTTAAATATATCATACAATTTGTTTCTTTTACTAGTTATCTCAAGTGTAACTTTTAAGTAAATTAGTTAACTGATAAAGGACTTCTAGTCTTCTATGAGCGTTTAAATCAAAAGTCTCGTAGAGCTTCTTGTAACCCTCTATCAGGTAAGACCGTCTCAAGACGGTCTTCACAATAATCACATTTACTGCGATTATAAAATTTTTAATTTTTTTAAAAATGCTATAGTGTCCTCGGTAATAGTCTTACTAACATCTTTTGAAAGTTTGAGCTCATTTTGACTCTTCGTTTTGTTGCTATTTCCAGTTGTGTGTGACAGGTAAGAGAAAAAGCAACAAAAAATATTTGTGCAAAAAAAAACGCATTTCCAATTTCAAGAAAAATACCAATTTAAAGTTATCTGACTAAAATATATTTATTTTTTACTGAAAAATATGTCATTCTACTTTGTATATTTTATTTAAAAAATTTGAAAAAAAACTAAAAATGTGAATTTTAGAAGCAAAAAGAGTTTCAAAAAAAAAAATTTTTTTCTCACGTAGCGCCTAAACTAAAAGAGATAATGAAGAATGGATGGTGTTTTCGACTTTACTGGATCATAACTATCCTAGAAAACATTGTTTTAGAACTTTATTAAACAATCTTTTAAAGTTTTGGCACGTAGAGCCAGTAAAACCTAATTAAATTTTTGCCTACATTAAAGCAAATTTCAAGTGTATATAGACCATTAGAAAAATAGAAAAATATCTTCCTTTTTTATTGACTTAGCAATAGTATGTTGGAAATGTGGCTTAATAAGAGAATTATCAATGTTACCGTAGATGCAGGTGAATGGCTTACAGGTATTTCTTTGCTTCCCTGCTGTTTGTAAGATTTTCTTTAACCCTTTAACCATTTAAGGACGTGTGGGACACCGGTGTCCCAAAACCGAAAATGATTTTTTTTGCCTATCTGGCAAAAGAACTTTCTACATTCAAAAAAATAATTTTTGTTTTTGGGACACTCCCACTCGTCCTTAAAGGGTTAAGGACGAGTGAGGTATCAGGGTTCCAAAAACAAAAACTTTTTTTGACTATAGAATGTTATTTTGTCCTCTAAATCGTCCGAAAAAAATGTTTTTATTTTTGGGACACGGTGTCCCATTCCTTCTTAAAGGCTTAAGGAAAATTAAGGTAATTTAAGAATGGTCTTCGCCAATCCGATTTACCATGTCCGATTTGTAAGGACCATGGTTAAGTGCAAGCATAAAGACTAAGCTACTGCTGTATAGGACTATGATCCTGCCAGTCCTCACGTATTCGTCTGAGACGTGGGTCCTCAGCAAACAGAATTGCGAACTCTTAGCCGCGTTTGAGAGAAGGATCCTACGACGGATTTTTGGCCCCATATGTGAGGAGGGACGATTCCGGAGCCTATACAACTATGAGGTGTATGAGCGCTACCGAGAGGTAACTGTCGTCAAGCAAATACGCCTCAATAGGCTCCGGTGGGCTGGTCATCTGGTTCGCAAGGATGAGGACGACCCAGCCTGGAAAGTCTTTAGGGGCGGACTTTATGCTACGAGGAGACGAGGCCGACCCAGCCTCAGATGGACCGACGGCGTGGACCAGGACGCCAACTCATTAGGGGTGCGGAATTGGAGAACAGTGGCGCGTAACAGGCTCGAGTGGCGACGGGTCCTGAGTCAGGCCAAGACCAGTAATTGGTTGTAGCGCCGGATAAGTAAGTAAGTAAGTAAGTATGGTTAAGTGCAAGAATAAAAGAAAAGCTTACGAACGACAGGGTGAAAAAAGTCAACCCGGAGAGCAATATCACTGACATCTACGGCAGTTTAATAAATTTTTCAGTCATTGTTGTGGACAATTTGTGCTAAAATTTCATGTGACAGCCCAAGATTGAGCTTTAAATGTTTGAATCATTAACTATTGCACCTACATAGGGGGAAATGAGTTACTTTTTGAATTAAGACACTTTTATAGAGATTTATCCCCTGTTTTTAAATAGAACTTAGCCCTATCCTAAATTTCCATTTAAAAATAGGAGAAAAACCTATTTCAAAGGTGACCTAATTCAAAGGCATCCCATTTCACTGAAATAAGTTTTGGGAATTTTTTGTCTTTATCTTAAAGATGGACATATGGAGTATAAATCTGATTTTAAGTCCTCTGAGGACGATAAATTACGACGTAAGCCTTTCTGTCTGTTTGTTCATGCTTTGATTTGTTCTTAAAATTATAAATTAATTTTATTTGGAATATATTGAAAATTAAGTTGCAAAATAATAGTTCTGTAAATAAAATTTACAGAAGTATAGTAACAACTCTTCCCCAGAGGGTGCATCGCCATCTGGTGGGATTATTACGCTTTACTAAAATTATAATTAATACACTACTAATAGTATTTTTTATCAATTATGCTGAATATTTTGAAGAGGTTTTTCTCAAGAAAGATTTTTTAAGAATAAAAATCCAGCTTAAAATTGCATTAACATTTCCTCGAGCTTATTCGTTTTTAGTTTGCCTTTTCTGCCCATTCTAAATTATCCCTTAGGAATTCGCTCAAAAAGCACATTTACTTTCGAAATAGAGGAAAATGGTCTGTGTTTTATTTTGCAAATGCCTAGATGTCAAATAATCTTCAATTCCCCAGATTTTCTAACGTTAAAGACATTCAAATTTGTGTTCATATTTTTCAATACAGTCTCTATTTTCATAACAATAAAGATGAAGAAAAAGAAATTAAACAACCATGAAATAAAATCTATTTTTTTTCACCATCATTGCAATAAAATTTAAGTATTGGATCCCCAAAGTCTCGATCGATCAATAGAGAAGAGAGAGAGAGCGAGAGAGGGAGAGATACAACTTTTTGTGCTATATACGATTCTTTTGTGTTAATTAGAGTGATCGTGAAGTTATAAAAAAACGAGTATTAATATTGCAAGGTATATAAAATTGTGATTTACAACATCCCAACAAAAATTTCTCTCATTCACAGTCACACGTCAAAAAATTTTTTGAGATAAATTGAGAATTTAGCACACACTAAAAAACATTCCTTTTTTTGTTTGTGTTACACGCCTTTTTGGAACATTTCTTTGTTTTTTTAAAAAATAAATCATTCTTACGAAAGTCATGAGATTCTTCCTGGATCGCATTGAGGGTATTGCCATGGAACTTTGAGTTTTATTGAGTGGCAAAATTGGCACTACTTGGAGGGCTGGCAATTGACTTTCAGAAAGTTCACCACTCTTGTGGAGTTGACTGAATTTTCTTTCGGTATTATTGTTAATTTGATCATCTGTTTCATTGGATCGCCCATAGACATCATCCAATTGAGCATATTTCATAATTAAACTCTGAATTTCTTTGCGACGATTTTCCCGTTCACTGTAGTCTGGGGAATCAGTCACATTGTTCTCTAAATCAAAGAATCTCTGGGTATTGGATCTCTGGAAGACATTGGCACCCAAACTCTTTCGGGCAGTTGTAAGGGTACGACTAGAGGTAGGTCTATCACTTTCAATTGGATCCACTCTCATGGTGAGATGTTTTCTCTCACCAGGAGTATCACCGGTTCTTTTGTATGATCTTATGGGTCTCTTCCTGAGTCCACTGCTCCCATACAGTGAGTCATTGTTGTTGATCTCAGAGTACAGTGCATCTGGATCATATTTGGACTTGAAGACATTTTCCTTGTCATATCGTCCATCGTAGTATCCATAATCCCGACTTCTTGCCACGGGATCTTGATAGGTATTTTTGTAGGAACTCTTGTACGTATCATAAATGGTATCTTTATATCGACTACTGCCACCACCAACATCCAAATCACCAGCTCTATTGCGAGTACGATAGTCAATGCCATTTCTGTCCGACAAGAGTCCCAAATCTCTCGATCTTGTCAATTCACTGTCACTCCCATCGAGATATTTATTCCTATGATGTGATCTCCCACTCAATCGATATGGTGTCCGTTCCTTCGGTTGCTGATGGCTCAAATGACTATACCCTCCAAGTACTGCCGATGTTGCACTCTTAGCCAATGGATTGAAGGTCAGAGGACGTTCTGGCTCCAAAGTTTTCTCCTTATCCTCCTCTTCGGCCTTCTGTTGACGCTTTCTCTTTGCCACACGATCCAATATATCCGAATATTTACTCTCCAATCGTGATATTGTCGATTGTGCACTACTTTTGGCACCTTCAGCCACGGGAGTCTTCTCATGATCCTCCTCCTTAATCTATACCACAGAATCAACAATACAACCAAGAAAACCTGAGATAAATCACTCACTCAAACAATCTATACTTCATATTTCTCACTACTTTCTGTATTGGAGATTCATCGCGTTTCCCAAAGGTCTTCATCAATGGCCTGTAGTACGATGATACGGGACTTAAATTTTTCGAATATCGACTGAGACGATTTAATGCAGAAAGTGATGATTTCCCTGATGATTCTGCATTTTCATATTCTCTCTTTGATCCCTTTGTGGCCATTGTAGTAGATTCACCACTCTTTGATGGACTTAACTCACTATTTGGTGTATTTCCATTGATAAAAAGAAAATTGTTCCCCGTGCACATAAACAAAACATTTTAATGAACTTTCTTTGTAAATTGCACAAAGTGATTGGCAATCATCCAGGGCTAATCGTTTTTTTTTATAATGTGAGAAAGTCACCAAAAAGTGCGTAAAAAAATCATGGCAAATATTTATAAATATATTTCAAAACCCAAACACAGAATATTTTTAGTGACTTTACATATTCTTTCAATGTCAAGTCGTAGCATAAAAAATCAAAGGGTGTTTCCAATACAATAATTATTTTTTCTTATAACTGATCTTTAGAAAAAGATATGACACTTTAAATTTGAAGAAATTAAGGTTGACTTTCATCTCTCAAAATTGAACGTTTTATCAGCATATCCATTATAAATTTCTTTTGGCAACTCTTTATATCTCTTAACTCATTTCTTGAGACAAAAAATATTCATCATTTATAATTGAAATTAATTGATAAATTTTAGGAAATGAGTAAGACTCTTCTTTTCACCACAGAATCAGT
The DNA here is from genome assembly GCF_024763615.1 of Phlebotomus papatasi. NCBI lineage: Eukaryota > Metazoa > Arthropoda > Insecta > Diptera > Psychodidae > Phlebotomus > Phlebotomus papatasi. Next base: position 27,386,158 of record NC_077222.1, read on the forward strand.
TAACTCATTACAGGCCTACGCGAGAGGAAAATGTTGCCGCACTCTGTGAAACACCTCTGAGAAAATTTTCTGTCTCATGCGTTATAATTACCCCAGTTGAAGAAGAATCTTGGGTAAAATTAAGTCAAGGCTACGGCGGGTGTTGAATTATTTCATTTTCTCAACTTCTTTTTTTCATTTTCATTCGTCATCTTACTTGTCTTTTCATTCTTTCTTTCTCTTTTTCTCTCTGTGCTTCTCATTTCAAAAATTTATCTTGTCTCAAATACAAATTTCTTCTTTTTTTTTCACACAACACATTCAGAATGCACTTTTAGACGAGGTTAGTGGAACAAACAAATAGATTTTCAGAGATTAGAATGTGCATTTCTCACATTGCAAATAATGAGAATTGTCTTGAATTAAATTTTCTTTATCAAAAAAAATTCTTATAATTTTATCATTAATTTTGCAAATGCAAAGCAAAATTTCTTGTGATTGAGTACAAAATAGAAATATTTATGCAATTTGCCAAAGCAAATTAGATAGAAGTGTGTAGGGGAGTTCGGGGCATTTTCGTACACAGTTGGTATTAAAAAAGAAATTAGTTTAACTCTATGGAATTGAGGGAATGAAACGCACCAGTTAGTTAAATCGAGTGCTCAAAATTGAATGCTTTTTCCTCTTTTATTAAGTTCTTTATAGCCTTATGGAACCTTATTAAATGTGGTTCAATTTAAAATTTCCTTTGAATGGTTTATATTCTTGACCGGAAATCGGCTAAATGTGAGAATCGAACCCAGGACCTCTGCGTCATAAAGCTAACGACTTTAGATACCAAAGCTATTATTAAAAACAAGATTTATAACATAGAGGTACAGGATTTTGATCTCACATAAACCTACGAGTTCTAAGAAAATCAATGCGTTCAATTTGTAATTTATGCAAAATTATAAGACTGTTGAAAACTTTCATAGGGGTTTCAGAACAGAAAATGGCTTAGCCCAGTTCCTCAGTCTCTTGAAAGCCTTAATAACAAGCAAATTATTGCGTTTTCAAAATATAATGGATCTAATATGGGCTTCAGACTTAAGGCTTAGCCATATAGCTTAACTGTTCTAATTTCTTATAAATTTCTATTTATAGGAAAAATTTAATTTAGGATTGGATTATTAAAGATAAATGACCTATTAGGATCTCGAAAAGCAACAAAATTGTTCGCTATTTAGAAGTTTGAGACTTTCAGGAACTGGGCTAAACCTCTAGTCTGAAGACCGCTTAATGGATGTACGATTAGAAATTAGAGACCGGATTTACTGTCACTTCTTTTTGTAAAATAGGGAAACAATTCTGTTGTTTCGGAGAAAGGACAATATTTTAAAAGATAAATACGTAAAGGTTATAATTACTTAAGGCTATTAAAAATAGATAAACAGTTCTTTTTCTTCAGCATAATCGTGAGCTGAACTTTTAATGTTTACCTCCTGAAAAATTGCTCAGAATGAGCTATGTTTCTGCAATTTCGAAAGACGGACATGTGGCCAGTAGGACAATATCATAGTTATACGTAACTTATACGAGCTTTGAATTCAATCGCGATTTTTATGGAAATCTTAACTTAGGATTTGATATTAAAGCAAATAATTTATTAAAGTCTGAAAATTTAGTAAATTGGTCTTCATTTCAAATTTCGAAGTCTTCAGGAACTGGTTAAAGCTTTTATTCTGCATACGACTTTAAGCGTTCTTCAGACTAAAGGTTTAGCCCAGTTCCCGAAGGTCTCAAAATCCTAAAGAGCGAGCAATTTTAATGCTTTTTGATAACCCTATAGGTCACTTATCTGTAATAATCAATTCCTAAGTTAATTTTTTCCGAAAAATCGTGATTGATAAGAAATTAGAGAAGTTAATCCATATGGCTAAGTCTTAGGTCTGAAGCCCGTATTACGAGAGGAAGCAAGGAATCAGTATTCCAATAATAAAAAGGTGCCTCTAGACGGTTCGACAGCCTGGAAAACTTTGACAATGCAAGAACAATCGCACAAACGAAAAGTAAACGTATTTAGCCCTTATTACGTTGAAGTTATTTAAGACTATAATTTGTATGGTTACTCGATTACTAGTTTACGTGTTTTAGTAAAGTGAGTGAACTGAGTCAGGTTCCCAGCTAAAAAAATTGTCTTAAATATTTTGCATTTATCCTGAAATTTGAATTCTTTTAATATAAACACTATTGGTGGCGATGTCTAATCAATTGGCACAAATTAATGAACAAGTTTATACCCTTCAGGCAAAATTATCAACAAAGAATAATAAACTGTAAGAAATTGTCCAACTCTCCCCTATAATTTAACATGTTTATTGACCTCGGATATACTCTTGTCTTTGAACACGATGATGATTTAAAGTGGAAATCCGCACATCTCACAAATAGACACACTCAAACAACTTGCTATTTTTCTCCCTTAACATCTCCATTTAGTTCAAATTATGCTCATATAGTATTGAGTTGTAAATATATGACCATTTAATAAATTCAGAAAAACCACTTTCACGATCAGTATTAAGGTATCAAAACTAGATTTTTACGAGACAGAAATCAGGTATACACGAACTTATAAAAGAAAGATGGTGATCAGTGAGTGAAAATGCACAAACACGATCAATTAGTTCAGAGATGATAATTTTATCAATCAATTTCAATTTTTGATTTTTTTTCCGTAACTTGCTTCTGCAACATTTCACTGCTATAATCTTCATTTCTCTTGCTTTTTTTATTCCTTACGTCTTCTTCTCAAATTCAACACAACACCTATATAAGAATGATCATTGATCGTGTTAACTTTCTTCTCAACCATATTTTCGTGATCAGTCAATGATCACTTCACCAAATACCGTGTGGAAAATCATTTTGATTTTTCTCACGCACTAAAACGATTGCCCAAATTGATTGCACGATCACTTGAAAAACTTTTTGAAAATTTTAGTGCAATTTTTCTTATTTTTTTACCGTAAAGCTGTACTAGATGCTGCAGACCCCTTATCGGGTCGCTCACTAGGATTCCTGCGGAATCTCTGCAGCAAACTGTTGCAGCTATCGGACAGCAATTGTGTCACACTAGACGTTGAACTTCGGGTATAACGATGTCGTCTCGGCGCCGTCGTTTTATTTGATTCTGTTGATGTTGTCGTCTCGGTGGATTCTGCCACCTTTGCCACTTCGGCTTTCTTCCCGTCAATTTCCTCATCTTGCTCTTGATTTGTTGTCGATGATGAGGAAGATATTGAGGCCATTGTTAAAAAATCTATCCTTGATATTCTCACCCACGATCACCAATGTCAACCGTACGAACACGAAAGAAAAAGCTCTACTATATATCTTTCTCCAATTTGTTCCTTTTTTTTGTTGTATTTTTAAATAAATTATAACCCGATCACTATTTGATTTATAATCATCAAATGGGAAAATCACTTTTCATCCATCAGACAGTCCTTTCCAAACTTCTCACAAACCCCTCCCCCACGTTGATGATCACAACCACAAAGCACTTTTTATTTTTTTTTTATCTCTCTCGTTAAGAAGCACACCAAGAATTTCCCACGCAGAGATATTCTAAATAAAAATATATCGTCGAAAATAATTTTGTCTTTTTCACCACCTTTTCCTCATCACAGACTCTACAAATTTATTTTCTATACCTTATACTTTTTCTTAAATAAAATTTTGTCGTACGTCTGCGTGGGAAAATTCTGTTGTATACAGAAAATCACAATTTAAACAAAAATTTCCTCAACTGAAAATTAATTTCTCAACAAAGAAACAAAAAAAGAAAACAACACAAACTACGCTGTTGTATTTCCCGAAAATTTTTGCTCTAGCCTAGAGTAAGAACGTATAGTGAGGCAGAGAATAAATGAAAAATGAGAATTTTCCTTCAATTATAAATATAAACTGAAAATTCTTCTTCCTCGTCTCTCACTGAATCCCCAATAAACATTTCAAATACAACGTCTTTTTTTTCGTAATATATAAATTCTTACGGGCACATTTGAAAAATCACAGATAAATATATATAATTTCGCTTCCTCTCTCACTATATATATATAATTTTTCTCAATACCTCTCTCTGTGTCCAACATCAATTATAATACACAACATTTAAAAGTATTTATATTAATATGACAGAGAAGAACCCCCAACACAGCACTAAGACACCCATATACCATTTTATTTATAAAATTTTATAATAAATTAACTAAAAATATTTTTAATTTTCGTTGAGCCTCATCTCCCAAAAATATTCTTCTTCCTCGAGAGCAAAATGTTGCAAAAGAAGACCGATAGCACTTTTTTTTTTTAAATAAATTCTTACAAGAGTGGCGTCGTATTATTACTTATTCATCACAATATCATATTTTATAAATTATATGTATTTTTTTTAATTTTTCTGTCACAAAAATCATAATCGAGATTTCATGTTATGATTTATAGTCGCTCATTTAATTTCTTAAATGTCGTTTAGTCGAAAATATATTTTAGCCGAACACAAAAATCCATTGAGAACTTTCTCAATGAATTACACTTTTCTTTTTTTTTCTTTAAATGATCGCGCGATTCACTTGATCGTATTTCACGATCGTTTTAATTTTTTTTACTTTTTTTGCAAAACTTCGCAATCAATCCTCCCCCACAAGATGAAAAAACGAGGAATTTCTCAATTAAAATTGATCACAAAATTGAGATTTTCACACCCAAAGAAAAAATGCGAAACGTTCGCTATTCTTGCTCCTCACATTTTGCGATCTTTACACATCATCCCATCACCGGGGGGATATTCAACTAATTCAAAATTGAGCTAGTGACTTCATGAGAACATAAGACAGTGCGCGCGTGGTTTGTGGCTTTTGCTTTCCTTCTCGCACTCTCCTTCTCATCATCATCATCATCTTTTTCCCTGAAAAACTTTCTGTGTTGCCCGATTGGTATAACTTTTCTCCCGCGATTCTGTATTCTGCGCACATGAAAAACAACCCACTGATCGCAATCATATACAAGAATGAAAATTTCAATCTGTTAAACAGAGATGGATAATAATCTCAAATACAAAATTAAGATAATCATCTTTTCAACAGACCAAACGTCATTTGGGAAAATGTCTCATGGGAAAAAACTGGGAATTTTACACCCAAAAAAAATAAGAAAAAGACCCCTTTTTCCCCACGTGCCGATCACACACGAAAACCAGCCTCGTTTGAAACATCATCAAGAATAAATTTTAATTATATTGGAAGTGAGAGTAAGTGAGATGGAGATGATGAGGAGAAAGATATACTAAAAATAGAAAATCTTAGGAGAGCATTTGAAGAAATGGGACTTAATAAAATGATACACAACAAAAGATCGAAGAATTCAGTTGTGTCAGGTTTTTCCCTGAGAAATATCCATACGAGAATTTACACTTTCATTGAAAACACAGCTAAAAATTTTACCGCAAAAACCACCCCCACAATATAAAATTTTTCTCTTATTGCTTATAAAATAACTTGTTGCATCTATTTGAGAAATTGTCATTTTGTTCGTGCGAGGATCACGATCTCGTGTGTGCACACGATCAATTGTATAATGTCACTCTCCTCCGCATTTGAGTGCCAAATAATTCAGCGACTTTCAATTATTTAAGACTGCCAATCACACATTGGGTGATCTTATTAAATTTAAACGCATCTTACTCTTGTATATATTTTCACTCGACACCTTCAAACGATCATTGATCGCAATCGTGGTAGATTGTGTAAATGCGAGACAAAGTCACAAAGCGGGAAAAGATTAAATGCCACCATCTTCAAGGTACAAAACATAAAAAGAGTTATTCTTTTTCTATAAAAAAGATAAGGCTAGAGCTTCCGGCGCTTGGCGCCCCGGACGAATTAACACGTGACCGATAAGTAAAATTTATGAATGAGAAATTGGAAATAGCAGGTTACGAAACAGTGGTTGTAATAGGGGTTTAGAGGGTTCGAGGTTAAGATTAAGACGTTCATGGGTCAGTTCGCTGAGTTTTTCTTTTCGGATTTACTGCCATTGACCCCATTATGTGACCTGTTCTATAACATAGGTATAGACATATATTTTTAGAGAAAAACCCTGCGCTGCTTTATTATTATACGGGCTTTAGACCAAAACCGGATTTCAGACAAGGGTGTTTTTATCCTTTGATTTTCTAAACAATTGATTTTCTTAAAAATATTGTTTTTTTTTATTAAAAAAGTTAAGCCATACGTCTATGTCCTAGGTCTGAAACTCGTATAAGGTTTACGCATATGATTTTACTTTTCTAATTTCTTATCAGGAAGCTTATTAGGAAAATATTAATTTGGGATTGATAGGATAATGTCCAACGCACAATAACTTTTGTTTTGTAAACATGTTTTCGAAACTGCCTATGAGAGTGGGCGAGATGACTAGATCTAGATTTCACTCTCTCTCACAGGAAGCTCCGAAAATATGTTTACAAACAAAAGTTATTGCACGCTGGGCATAAGAACAAATGGTCTATAAAATAAAAAAAAACAATAATATTGCTCTTCTTAAAGATTTCAATGTATTTAGGAGCAGGGCAGAACCTCCTGCCCGAAAATTGCTTCAATATGAACAATAGGAAATTTGTTTCAATATGGACATATATTTCTTTAGTGTGTAGTGGCTATAAGGGAAGTGAAGACAACGGTTTCGAAAATGAAACTGCGCTCCAATCCATATTTTGATTTTACCAAAACATATTAAAGTTGGGCATGAAAAAATTGAATGAGATTTTAGGGGAAGTAAGGTTGTTCGGGATGATAAGGGACCTTATCCAGATCCTATTATATCTTAGATCGTTTTCTGAACATTTCGTTCCGAATTGCTTTTACCGTTTAGGAAATATTCTTCTAATAGATATCGTATAAGTCTACGCAAATGTTCAGAACCTTAGCGTTTACATCCGGCGGAAATTGAAGCATTTAAGGTAAAAATTCTTAATTTTACTACGCACACTTAAAAACCAATTATAGATCTTTCACATGAAATTTCTTCTTTCTAATTTACTCTCTTTCGTCGAGGTGTACAGCATGTGACTGAAAAATTACTTTCTTTCCGCCCACATTAGAATTTATTCTCTATGCTTAAGCAAAAGTTGAAGATCATTTTGCGTCATATACATCAAAATGAGAGAAAGACATTTTCATCCATTCTCCCGACCCCCACAATTGCACCCAGAAATAAAGACACGATAAAATAAACTTTGTGCAAAAATTGTTAAAAATACCCCACCATGAGGAAGACTAAATTGACAATATAATTGCAAGATTAATCTTGAGTATCTATCTTTCTCTATCAGCAGGATCTGTGGGTGAAAATATAGTGAAAAAAAGATTTCCCACCTAAACTTCATGCAATATCCACAAAGAATCAATTGAAGAATCAAAAATAGATGACATTTATGTTTATTTTTCATCTATTTTTGATCATGTGCGTCTTGAACAATTTTCCCATTTTCTCACTCTCTTTCTCACTCTCTCTCTTTTTGGGATCTTCGGGATCTTTGTCTCAAAAACAGTCTCTTTTTCAGGGTACAATAAATTAACTCTGTGGTTGGTCTCCATTCTTCTCTCTATTTCTCTAAATGCTTCACATCAAAAAGTGATGCACATAATACAAAATTATACTAGAAATTCATAAAATTTTAAGTTTTGCACCTAACAGTTGCATTCAAATTTTACATGATCACAGTTAAAATGAAAAATCATTGATATTTGTGAATGATTTTTGAATCAAATGTCAACACTAAGTAAGAGAAATCCGAAAAAGTTAAAATAACATTCTGGAAATGTTTATTTTACCCTGCAGTATTGATCCGTAATAGGTGTAAATATTATGATTTCTAGGTGTATTAGGGGTTAAGTTACCCCTTTTCATGTTAATTTTACCTTTGAAAAGGTGTAAAGTTAACATTTAAAAGTTTATATATTTTTTCACCTAAAAACCGTTAAAGTTATAAGGAAAAAAAAGTTAATCTCACCCCCGTTTTTTCTCAGTGAAGGATTTAATTATAATTAAATATTTTGAAATAGAAATCAAACTTTCTAACATATTGTCGGTTGCATCGACAGTTGTCGTATCTGCATTTCTTTTGTGTCAGAATTTTACGCAAGAGGTGACGTTCGTATCATAACTTGCACAAAGTGCAGATAACAATTGCAGATACGAAAACGATCGATGCAACCGACGATATATAGTCGTATATTAACTAAAGTTTTAGGCCGGAAAGTGTATTCAAAAGTGGCCATAAAGTGGGGAAATTCTTATTTTTAAGTAATTGAAAAATAGATTAAAGGAAAGGTACCTAAATATATTGACAAGTATGACTGGTAAATAAATATCAACAAATTTTGAACGATTTTAAGTACTTAATAGATTAAGTAACAGAGCACTCGCTTTATGATTCAAGCATCCTGGGTACGAATCCCCTTTAGGCCACCAGGAATTTTCTATCATTGAAGGCAGTCATTACGCATCTAATAACCTTCACTGTACTCAATGCCACTTGAACTGAAATTGATAACCCCATTCTTTATCTAAAGTACATTATACCAGCTTTATTATTAAAAATTTTGAGTTCTAAACTTATGAATCATACTAGATCTAAAAGGCTGAATACTACTGTATCTTAAAGTAAAAAACAAAATGCTTTGTTTAGCGATTAAACTTTATGCCTGACGATCAAAATCACGCAAAGATCACTCGTTAATTTGCTACGATCATTGTTAAAATCATGGAAAATTTTGCTTGCAGGCAATTTCTCTTCTTATTTTGAGTCAAAGTCTAACTGAGAGAACAAAAGTGTCCAAGGAGCGTGAAGGGCAAAGGAGTTTATATATCTGAGAAAAGAGTTTTCATGAAAATAAACCAGATCACAGAGATCATTAAAAACACTGTTGTGTGTGCAGGTCAACACACAACAGAACACACAACTCGCATAATCTTATAAATAGAATTTATTTCACAAAGGTGACTTTTGCAGAGAGAGAATCATTCTTTGTATATCGAACTTTGATATTACACTTTTCTCTTTTTTTTTTAACTCCTTTTACATAAGAACAAATCCTCTATCAATATATCATTTTAATCCACCCTTGCGATCATTCTTTGATCTTCTCTCAATTTGCTATTCGCCTCTCAATAACCCTCCTACCTCCCCCGAGTCAAAAAAAACCACGTGGGAATTACACCCAAAAATACATACACAATGTCATTTAAGTATATTTATCAAACATCTCCATTCACACGCACTTAATTCAACGCATACATACTTTCTCTATGCAATAAAAATTGAGGATCACTGGTCATCATGAAGTATCATCCTCATCATTGATTACATAAGCACACAATGTTTGATGATGATGGTGGGAAAATTCGTGCAAATGATGGTTTGTGTCTCTGTGCCAAATTATAATTTTGGCATGACCCAAATTTGGAATCAACCACATACAGCACCAAAACAATTTTATGCTATGTTGGGGGCATCATCAAAACAACAAAATTCTACACAAGAAAATATTTTGTGTGTTGGATGATGGACACAACAAAGAGCCGAAGACTTTTTTGTATATAAATACAAAGTTTATATGGAAAACATCACACAATATAAATCGCACCACATGAAACAATGGATATAAAAATTGGGAAATCACTCTCTGGGGGCACATTCAATCATTAGGCGCATCTTTCGCAAAAAAGATTAAAAAAAACACCAGAAAAGAATCACATCAAAACTTTGATTAATTGCAAGATCACTCAAAATCGTGCATTTTATTAAACAATTTACACCACACACGAGGATCAGTTGAAGCGAGAGAAATAAAACAATGATCAACTCGCACTTTTGAAAGTATAATGGCACAACTTCATTTTATAATATTAATTTTTTTTAGTGTTCCTTAATTTTCAAAATGTCTCAGTAAACCTTTTAGAATAGTCTGTACTATTTTATGAAAACTTTTCTTATTTTCTGATAATCGTAAATTTTTCAAAAAAAATTGAGCCCTTAGTTAAGTGTTTTCTTTAAAGTGGTACAGCAAAACTTATTTTTGAGCCGGTGCTAAATTAAAACCAAAGAAATATGCCACTTTTTTTTTACAAAAATTGAATAATAAATCGTAGCTTGGAGGAACAACTGCGTTATCTGTATTTCCAGCGTATCTTTGTTTCAAACGAATCACTAAAGAGAATCTTGAGATAGTCTAAATATTCTATCTTGAAAATATTTAGCCTGTAAAATTCAGCAGTAAAGATCTATCCCAAACTGTCATACACTGTGGGCTTAGGATCATCAATTAGTACTCATTTACATGAAATTCTTTCACCGGATCCTTCACTGCTAGATTTTGTATGCTTAATATTTTCGAGGATAAGCCTGAGAACCCAAACTATGCGTCTTTTGGGTCATTTATAGAAACAAAACATACACAGTTAGGATAGTTGCTGATCAAAGCGACCAAAAGACAAAAATGTCAGACACATAAACCAAATTTTAAAATTCGTTCTCGAACGTATTCCCGTTTTTCGTAACAAAAAATACAGATTTGCTCTACATTTAATTAATGTTTTTCTTTTTGGTTTTATTCAGGTATTCATGGATTTTATTGTAATATGTACGAAAAGACTTTTTAGTTTGTCTCTTAACGAAATAATAACATAACTCTGACTAATTCAACAGAATAGATAGAAGATGTAGTGTACGGTAGTTTTAGGCAGCAGAAGTCTCTTTAGAGGTTCATTTTCAAAAAGTTTATGACTTATTAGGGGAAGTGAGGGATGGTTCGCACGCTTTTTGGAAGTCAATATTCAAGATTTTTTTCTGGCTGAACGGTAAAATGGACAATCAATTGCGCTATACCACAAGAATCTCTGGTCTTTTGAGTTTCTATGCGTGCCTCATTCACTGCCGTAAAATCTGTTCTTTTTTCTGGACAGGAAAATGAAAAAAGTATGATGATTTGTGCGAACCTTGCCTGTGGAGGCAAGATTCGCACGATGGGTTATTAAGGTTCTTCATTGCATTTTTCCTGGAATAACTCTTGCTCACAATTAAAAATTATTTACCGATTATTAGATTCAAGTTCCACGAATCCACGGAAACCATTATTTCACTAAAAGAAGGTATCTAAAACAGTTTTCTTCTAATTTTTCTGAAGCACTGTTTTTCTTGCAAATTTATGTCGAAAAATCGACTGAAATGTGAAAATTTCAAATGTGACAACCCTAAAAATTTATCAGCTATCTTTTCTTCATCTTCCTTTTCCTTTGTTTTCCTCTTTGAGGTTATGTTGTGATTTTAAGCTGCTGGAGTTACCTGATGAGTTGGCGAACCATAACACTTTCAATGATTGAACCAATACGCAGTGTAGTATTTAGGATTTTTTCGCCACTCGGAAAATAATTTTCCTCCGATGCAAAAAATATTACGTAAATATCAACCCAGATTAACCTTTCATCTATTGATGTAAGTGATTATTTCTGAAAATCAATTTAACTGTGAGAAATCACACGAAATGTGAGTCATCAAAATTTCCCATTTTAGGCCATTTTTGCATTTGTGATTCTAGCACCTAGGAAAGAAGGGCTAGGTTGCCTATTTTTGCAGTGAAGATGAGGTTTATGATTATCTATCTAATGCCTAAGAAATGAGGAACTAGTACTTTTCAAACAAAGAGAAGACTCGGATTGTTCGAAGGCTCGCGCGTGCGAAGCATCCCTCACTTCCCCTATCAAACTAAACTAAGACCAGGGGTGACATGATAACTTATTTTCGATACTATCGACTGTCGTTTCTGAAAAATTTAAACGATAGCTGCCCTTCATTTTAACTAATATAGATGTTTATCGACAGTCTCATTCTTTTAAGAATGTCGTAATGAATGGCCCAACAATTCATAAAAAGTCGACATTCACTTAATCTAACAGATATAGATTTATCGATACTATCGATTCGATAGTGTCGAAAAGTTATCATTCCACCCCAGTTATTTTTTCTTGGATATTGACAATTTGAAAACTACCAAAAACATTTTGCATTTAATAATTTATTATCTCAAAATTATATATTTTATAAGGACATGCATGCGTGAGACTCGTCTGTCCTCTATTTTTACTAAAAATAGATCCTTTTAACATTTTTTTACGACAATAGTTCTAGAACCTTATTAAATAGGCCTTAGTAGCCCAAAAGAGTAGTTTTATGGTTCAGACGATCATGGTTCGACTCTTATATCAAACCAGACTGATCAAGTAGAGGCAAGCAGGGCCCCTTCTAAATGGAGCATTTGCACTAGGGCTTCTTCTCATATTTAAATGGAACTGGTACTGAACCTTATCATAATATAAATCAGCTCCACGGATCAATTACGAAGCTACATTACATTATTATTAGGTTTAGTTCTTCTTAAAAACAGGAGAAAAAGCTCTATTTCACAGGTGCCTCAATTTAAAGGTACTGTTAGTGCGAGTGACTTTGTTCCCTGCGGGTGACTTTGACACCCCTGTTTGTAAGCTTTTCTTTATTTCTAGAACTTAAACACGGTCTTTATCGATCAGACATGGTAGATCGGATCAGACCACGTCTGATCGGATTTACCGATCGGTTTTACCGATCCGACATGGTAGATCGGATCGGTAAGGCCATCCTTAAGTTTCAAAGTCATCCCTGTCATCCTCACTTACGGTTCTCCATTTCCCTTTATTTAACACATTTCATTCATTTTTATTGAGCATTGAAAGCTTTTGCTCTAGGTTATCACAATGGACTTGTTAATTTTTTTCATACGAAAAAAATAGTAGGTGAGATTGTTAAGAATCTCACCTAATACGATAGGTCACAAGACTTAGCACTTTTCACAGGTAAATGTGCGAAATTTTTTGTAAATTTTCAATGTATTTTTTAGGGAAATTTCTGCATGTTTTTACGATTTTAATTATTCTGAGCAAACTAAAAGGCTAAATATATTATCATTATTTTATTATCAATACACCCTCGAGAGTCATGATTCATCGTGCATCACTAGTTTTCCCATACAGCAATCCCTTGCATAGGAAGGTATATTCCAATAGAATCCCTCTAAATGAGTAATTTCTCCCTTGAAAGAACATCAGTTCGATCAAGATCAGTTGTGCCATTATATTGCAACAAGTACGAACTCTTCTTGTTATGTGTCTTTCATCTCAAGAAAAAAAAGTAATCATTTTACACATTTGGCGAGAAGCATTAATAGCAAATAAAATTGCATTAATCTCATGATTCTTCACCGTGATCTTTTGTGCAATAAAGAAGATCAGTGATCGCCAAGTAGCGATTTATTTTTTATTTTTTTTGTATTTTATGGGTAGAAGAAGCACAAGATTAAAATAATATTTAAAATTGAATTAATATATAAACAGCTCAATATGGATTAAGTGAAAAGCTACCTCATTGTCTAGACAAGACATGAAATCACTACTGTTGAGATGGAGATTTTGTGGAATTGGCTGTGACTGAAGATCACCACTTCCATCAACAGGTGCCGGTGGATGAAGTGTTGGGATCGTGACTGAAGGTAGTGGTGGCGGTGGTGGTGGGAACCATAGTTTGGGCTTTGGATGTCCATTTGATGGTTCAATAACGATATTGGCTTTTGAGGAAAATATTGCCGATTGCTGAGGTGGTTGCTGTATAAAGGAGGTTTTGGATGTGGATTGGGATAATTTAAAATTGGCTGGAATTCGATTTTGGGTGTCTGGTGCACCTGAAACCTGATTTGTATTCCTGCCCACACCACATTGATCCGGTGGTGGACGCTGAAAGAAATTCAGCGTGGTCTCCTTGCGTATCTCGTGGTCAGACAGTGTGGGAATGCTCGTTGCACCAGTTGCAAATGATGATGATGGTGGTTGCGACAGTAGATCCGTGTATGTGATTTTTTTCCCAACATTATTCTCACCACCACCACATGATATATGTGGAGGCACCACCACTGTCGTGGTCTGCTGAGACATTGATGATGATGACACAGTCACTGGAGGTGGTGGTTGTACCAGTGATTTATTCCATTCAGTCCCAAGATTTAACAGTGACGCTATATTTTGATCCAATTTATCATCCAACTTCTTTTCACTGCACTTCCCAACAACATTCGTCGTCGCAGTCGCCACACGATTCCCAGAATCCGTTCTTACACTTGTTGTCCCACCAATTCTCTGCGTCGTCGCCTCATTACCATGCAAATTTGGTGTGGACTGTGGTGTAGTCACACTGGCGACACTGGACGCTGCTGCTGCTGATGCTGCTGCTAATGTCCCAGCAGTTTTTTCACCTTTGCCAGAAGATGTACCACCACCAGAAGCACCCGTTGACTGGAATGCCGATGGCAATTGACCATTTATCGGGATGTGAATGCTGGAGATCTTTGTGAATGGTGGATAATTGATCACGACTTTATTGGGTTGTGGGATATTTTGTTTGATGAAGAAATTATCTGCACATGTTGGTTGAGCACCATTTGTCGTTGTTGTTGCTGTCGTTGGCACATTATTGCCCGAACTCTTCCTCAGGAGTAGATCATTGTTTCGTAGCACCTTTCGATTTGACGAACTGATATCACCACCAGACATATAATCATTCCACAATGGAGATGTTGCTGCTGTTACAGCTGCAGCAAATTGCTGATAAGTTGATTCAGACTTTGGTGGAGGAGGTGGTGGTGGACCCTTACCAAAAACTTCTCCTCCTCCTCCTCCTCCACCGATTCTTTTCCCAAAGACACAAGAACTTGAGGTACTCTTCATAAGACACCTCGCTGGACCCATAGATTTATCTGTCAACTCTGTCACTTTCACAGCTGGCATTTGACTAGTTATACAACTATTTGAGGAACTTTTGCACAAAATCACCGGTTGTCGCTGAAGTGTCGTAGCCGGTTGCCGGACATTTGTGGTCAACCATGGTAGATTCATCTTACTATTGATATAACTTTTTGATCCATACATCGGCATATTCCCATGCGATATTGGTACATTGGTATATGAAATACTCTTTGATATTGGATTAAATTGTTCCGTACTCTTTGCGGTTTCCTGCTTCACACCGAATTGTGGTTGACTCTCGTGACAAACTAATTTATACAAATCTTCCTTCGACAGATTCCGCAAATTTGCCTCCCTATCGAGGTGAGAGTGTGAGAAGTTCTTACGTAACTGAAAACTACCATTTTGTGGACCATTTGATAAATTATTCTCCTGTTTGGATTGATTCCCCGGAGGACCATTGCATCGTAGATCATCCCTAGATCCTGATATTATCTTATCATAATTCCAACCAATTTTATTTTTATTTGCACTTCTATTGTTGACATTTTCACTCCAAAAATCATTTAGAATTCTCTTCCCTGAATTCCCATTGGTTGGCGGTGTTTGGGGACCATTGTAGGGAATAAAGGATGTCGATGAAATACTCTTTTGGATACCCTTCTGAAACACTTGTGGTGGCTCATGAGCCTCTTTGGGTGTTGTTGTCTGATAAAATGATCCGGGAAATTGAGGCTTGAACACAGGTATTTGAGAACTAGAGGTACTACGGCTAATTTTATTAGATTGTGGCATACAACCTCCCGTTGAAAATGAATTGGCAAAACCAAAACCATCCTGCCTCTTCCCAAATGTCGACATACAATTTCCACCACTATTCATAATACTGTGATAGGAGTTTGATTTAGATAATTTGGCATTTTTCATTCCATCATCTCCTCCTGGATGGGATAAATTGTAAGCAAATGGGGTATAAATTGCATCTTGTTTGATACTCTGACTACTACCGTATCCACTACTACTTCCATAGATTGTTTTATTATCCAAATCACTATAGCTAGGCAAACTTTTCAGATAGTTATTCATATAGTCAATTTCTGCATTGTACATGTCACAATTTCTCAATGATGTTCCAGTTGATCCAGGTGGTGTTGTCAAATCAATTAAATCATCATCATCATCCAAATCCGTTGAATTGACAATTGTAATGGGTTCACTTGATGTTATTGGAACACCATCAATTATAACAACTTTGCTATTCTTTCTCACACTTCCACCACTTAAATTCCCTACATTACTACTAGTATTACCACAGTTTTGATTGCTGCTATCACAATATATTACTTGACTCATTGGCACTTGAGATGCTATTGGTGCCGAACATACGGCCACATTCTGATTGCCTGCAGCCGTTGACACCACATGTGACTCCATTGTAGGATACATCATCATATTCAATTGATTTTCACAATAATCCGCCAAATCGTACGTTGACATTCGATTGTCTGTCTGAAATGTTAAGATTTGGTCCAAATGTATTTCTGTCCACACCTACAACTGTTTTTTATTTTTAAATATCGTCACTTTATTCTTTTCTTTACTCAAAATAATTATAATAAAAAAAAACAATTTATCGCAACAACTTGCAACGGATAGAACATGTGGAAAATTTTTTGAAGATTTTTCTCAATCATTACATTTATTTTCTTATTCCTTGTTTCTTTCTTTTTTTTTTAATTCAACACAACACACAGCTTCGAAAAAAAAATTCGCGCTATTTTTGTCTTTTTTGTCACTCTTCCCTCACGCACGAAGGTGGCTGAGACAAGAGTGACTCGAATGAGATGGAAATAGCTTCAAAGTTTCGTTTTTTTTTTTCTTTGAGCAAAAAGAACCTTTATGCCTCTCTTATCTTCTCACTCAAAAATAGCCACTACTGTGAGAAACTTTTTTTTGGCATTGTCTTTACACAGGATGAAGAGACACAAGATCAGAAAAGAGTGTGTCTGTGTGAAAAAAATGTTTGAACTTCAAAAAGACAGCAATACTGATATTTTTTTACATAAGGAAAATCACGATAAAAAATAATGAAACACTGAATGGTAGGATAAATTCAGCACAAGAAACACGTAAAAATGAACGTCATAACTCTTATTTCGCAAAATGCGATTCAGTGATCGAGCCAACAAATATAAAACTTTGTAAAAATAAAAAAATAAATAAATAAAAAACACTTTATAAAGATTTGAAAAATCTTCAAAATGCAGAAATATTAGTGACGTTGGGTAAAGAAAAAAACAGAAAAAAATACCACAAAGAGAAACCTTTGTCAATTTTAACGGTGCGTCGGGTAAGTCCAGAGGCTTCTTTATAATAATCTTCCTGGTACTTCCGTCTTGTTTGCGAATCGTGATCTTCTTTATCACGTACTTTCTCAATTTTTGCTGTGGCTTCACGTCCTCCTGACCAGCTGCTGCCTCATCCTCCTCCACATTGTGTGCCTCACCATTAGTCACTGTTTCGTTCTCCTTATTCTTAGCCTCATCCACCTCCTTCTGTCGATTGTGATGGTGATGATGATGGTGATGATGATGCCTATGGTGATGGTGCTTCTTATCCCTTGAACTATGATACTTCTGCGACGACTGCTGCCCAGCAATACCGTTCACAACCAACGGAGACACTGAGGTTGATGTTGATCCACAGGATGAATTTGAAGATTTTCGATTGGATTGCTTCGGCACTTGAAGCGTACTGACGCCATCCATCGGCATCTGTACGCCCGCCAAATTGTTGGCATTGGCGCTGGCCGACGACGGCGCCGATGTTGGCAGTGACGGTGATCGAGTTTTAATCGTGGCTGTTGGTGTTGGCTGCCTCAGCTGAGGTGTCACAATCGCCACAGACTCATGGGATTCAACTGGCAACAGTCGTGGGGCATCTGGATTGAGACATGGTTGGGAGTGACAGCAAAAGAGAGCATTTCTCGGTGTACATTTCGTTGTACCTTCATCCCAACTGGTTGAATGCATAGTTTTCCACACTTTTCCAAAACACACTTTTCTTGTATATATTCACTGTTTTTTTTTCTTTTCCTTTTTCTTCAGAACAGATTGCACACACTCACTGTTTTTTTTTAAATATATTTATATTTTTACCTCAAAGTTTCTTTTTCTCCTTCAAAGAGTTCTCTAGCACATTTTCCTAAGTAGTTTCGCTCTTCATGAGAAAACTCTTGACTCTAAACACCACCCTAAATTTATTAACCAAAATGAATACGATGAAACCTAAAGACTCTGATATGAAAGACAAATTTATTGCATTCACATCATTATTATCATCATTCCACTTCATTTGCTCTTTTTTTTTTGAAAGCCCTAAAGACATCACACGAAAAGATTTTCTTCTCAAAAAAAAAAATTGAAGATCACTTGTTAGAAGAAAAACGCTGAAAATCCCTCCTCCACAACTTCTTCACCTCTCTCCCTCTTTTGCCCCCTCATTTCTTGTACCCACCAAAATCATCTCTCACTTACGGTTTATATCTAAATTTGTAGCACATTTACTTCAACACATAGAGATTGTGGTTGTTTTAAAAGCTAAAAATACAATATGATTGGGAAGCAAAAATATAACATACACATACACTGTGTATAAATTTTGTGAAAATACACAAGAAGGAAGATAAAAAAAGTTTTTTTCTTGTATAAAAAGAATCAAGGATTTTTCCATGTTCAACAAGTGAAAAACATTATGATCGTCAATCGATCTTTTTTGGCGGGAGGATCATCGAAAATCATGAAAAACAAGCATGATGATATGGGGTGGATTTTCTTGGCTGTACCTACCCAAGAATGAACCCTATTTTTTTTTTTTAATATTTGTCAAAAGGATATTTTACTATATAAAAAGATTAGCCAACAAAATCTTCTATTGACTCTCAATCCGATCTTCTAAATACGTTTTATCAATAACGTTAGGGCTCAAATAGACTCAGGCTGATTCTCAATAGACTGCAAAATTTGTCAGTAAGCCTGCTTTTAAATGAGGGTATTTCAAAAATGCACCCCACTGTGCTATGCACCGGCGAGTCTTGGAAAATCTCCCCTTGAGGTTTGTGTCTGAATAAAATCTCCCAGTTAGCTGTTATAATTCTCCCATTTGTGTCTCGACTAAAATAGAAAGTCTAACAGACTTTCTATTTTATTCCGAAACGTTTCGAACTTGCTTTGAGGTACGTGGTATTGACAATAATATAATAGAAGTCAAAGGGTTACCAAGTAAATATTAATGGTTGATGAAAAATAAATTAAAAAAAGATATTATATCAAACTCGTCTCACCGCAGGGTTTTATGATATGTTGTCAGGAATTTAAGGAAACATCGTCAGTTACTTTACAATCCGAAAAGGTTTTACTAATGAAGTTGTTTTGCAATAGCTAATGTTTAGTTTTCTTTTATATAATTCATGATAGATAGACTTTATGAAAACCTTCATCGTACTTTAGTACACCTTGTGTTCTCTTGATAGCAATATTTCGTTTTTTGGAGACTTTACTCAACAGATCTTCTCCTTATTTGTGTTGTGTAACTGTTATTAAAAATAGAGAAACAATCTATTAAAATGAAAATTAAATTCACTAAAAAAATTCATTGTAACACTAGGTATTTTTAAAGATATCCTTGAAAAATCTGCACGGACAGCACTTTATATTTATCAATAACAAAACAGCGGATTGAGCTTTCGAAGAGTTATTTTGTACGCCAGAAGGTAGGCAATTTCCACTGAGAAAGCTTGAGTGTGCTATTTTATGCG
Source organism: Phlebotomus papatasi (assembly GCF_024763615.1). Classification (NCBI taxonomy): domain Eukaryota; kingdom Metazoa; phylum Arthropoda; class Insecta; order Diptera; family Psychodidae; genus Phlebotomus; species Phlebotomus papatasi. Next base: position 27,405,827 of record NC_077222.1, read on the forward strand.
CCAGAAGGTAGGCAATTGTTACTGAGAGAAAGTTCAATGCAATATTTTGTGCGCCTGAGAGTAGGCAAAATGACACGGTAAGAAAGCTCAGTGAGATATTTTTATTTCGAAAGAACAGTTTCGAATCAAAAGTCTCCCCCCCCCCCCTATAAATGCCGCCTAAAGGATCAATCAGTCATTTGTCAATCAAGTACAGTTTGCGATAAATCTTTACTGCGAAATGTTTTCAGGCTAAATATTTTCAGGATCAGTCTGAGTCAATTTGGCCCCTTTAGAAACTATTTCCTTTCCATTAGAGAGGCTCAAGTACTCATATCGACCAGATTAATACCCCTTTCCACCACTTATACAAAACATTAAATATTATTTTAAATTAGGGTAAATTAAGCTAATTGAAAACCTGTTCCAAATGGAGACTTTTCGGTACTCCAAATGGAAACATAATTTTTGCATGATAAATACAGTATTAAATTTTTATTTATAATATTTTCTATACCACAGTTTCATTATTTAGTTTATTTTGCTCCAAATAAAGCGAAAATTAATTCATATTCACAATCCCTTTAAATAAAGTGTAAATCCCTTTTTGTGTAATATTTGAATATTGAATTGAACACAAAATTTTTAAAGCTTTAATAATTGATCATTTTTGGGTCATTTTATCAATGCACTGTTAAAAAACATTAGTTTTACCATGATTTCCATAGCTAATGTTCATTAATGTGTAATTTTTGTGTAATGTTGGGGCATTACTTATAGTCCTTATAGTCCGTCCATACTTATGGTCTCCTTGTACAAATATTAATTTTTTGTCATGAAATGGTTCCTAAGAACTACAAAATAAGGAATTCTTGTTGCATTATGAATGCTCAACATGATTTTGTGGTTCTTCGAAATCATTTTTTTTTTGACAATAATTTCGATAATTCGATGAGTATAGACAAGCCATAAGTAATGCCGTAGCCCTACTGCTTCATATTTATTGCACTTATGTAATTTTTAAACATTGTGCCTAAAATATGTGTTATTTTACACAAAACGTGTAATAATTTGTATACAACTGTGTATGTGGTCTCTGTTGCTATTTATTTCTTACAATTACACAGTTAACCATTACACAAAATTTATATTACACATTTTCTCGAAGTAATTTGTGTAAATTTGCAAAAATTGTGAGAGAAAAGAAACAAAAAAGGAATAAGCATTGTTACCTCTTTTACCATGTGAAATTACCGTCAACATTGCGTTAAAATATCTTCGTTTTCACACTGTGTTATTTTATATTTACACAAAAATATAATGAACCTAAAATTGTGTATTTTATTGAAATTATAAATTTTTATGCTTAAAAGAATTGAAACAGTCACATTGCTTAGTGGGAAGTGGGGCAGCTTTGAAATTGGGATTTTACACCTATTTTTAAACAAATTTGAGCCTTGTATAATTTAGCTAAATAAACCCTTTTTGAAGCTAAAATGCATAATGATATGGCTCAGTTCCATTTAAACATAGGAGAAAAATTACAATTTCAAAGCTGCCCCACATTCAAAGGTGGAGCACCACTTCCCCCTAATGTGACTTCTGACCAAAAATGTGTATTCCATTGTATTTTAAAGTGGTGGAAAGGGTTGTTTCTATACCTTCAAGATGAGACATCATGCAGAAATGATTTGTTTATTTAGCATCCCACAAAATAAAAATCTTTCAAGAGTCAAATTTAAAATCAATGACGCAGAATCCAAATGCAATAAAAATGTCTTTCAACACCATACACCAAAAATCTCTCATTGAATTTTATAAAAGAGAGCCCTCCCCTTCGTCTAAAAAGCTTTTATGTATGTAGTTTATTTTAAAACGGAAATTATTCACTGAACATATGAGTTATCGTTACAATTTTGCACACACATTTACAAGCATTTAACTTGCATTGAACATTTATGTATAACACAGTGAAAATTATGTGATTCATCAATTTAATTTTGTACAATTATTATTATTGAGAATATAACATGATGGATTCAACACTTTAAAGAAGATCATTCACAGATTTTTTTTCGGCACAGAAAATATTTTCCGCAGACTTGTTGTTTGCTATATCATTACTTCACATAGAGGAAATGCTCATTTAAAATGCGACTAAATTTTCATCAAGTTGTTTCATTGTGTTTTTCTCACAACTTTAAATTTATCAAACATTTCTAATAGATCACTTGAATATTTTTTTTAGATCACTCTCTCTCTTAAATGTTGCAACAATGTTGTACATTTTTTTGGATGGATTTAATCACAAGTACACCATTAAATAAAGATTAGAGATTGAAGCACAGTATTCTCGCTTTTTTTCCAAACTGTTTTGAATAACACTTTTTTTCATATAGAAAATCCATGTGATCATGGTTTGATCATCAGAAATGAAGATCATTATTTCAGTGTGGCATGATCCAACAAAAAAAGGATATTCACTAAATTTATTTAATATTTCTATAATGTTTTTTTTTACTTTCTTTATCACTTGCTTAATCCTAACCACAACATCCTTTGGTCTCTTTTTCTTTAATATTTATGGTATGATCATCATTAGCAAGTAATGAATTAGAAACAGTCCAACAATGTCGTGTTTTATGACATTAACAAGTGAAAACAGAACATGTGACAAATTATTCAAAACATTTGGTTAAATAGTTATAACAATTGCTGAAACTTTTTTCTTTAATTATTTTTTTTTATCAGAATATAATCGATGAAGAAAAAAACTCAACTTTGTGGTGTATATCGATCAGCTAGTCACAGAAGCCGAACAGTCACAGGCTTTCGAGCACAGATAGAAAATCTCTATAGCCAGACGATCTTACCGCGAGTAACTCACATGCCTCAAATCTCCTATCTCTATCTCACTCATCTCCTCTTTTCCATATGCAACAAAACAAACATACACTCATATTGGATGGATTGGCGCATGTCTTGATCCCCCGTCGATCTCTCCCAACCCGATCACCCCCTTAGTACACCAAAAAACCGAAAAATTCACATATCCCCATGATATACGACGTTCATGATCTTCCTCTCTTTCTCTCACACTGAAAATTCCCCATTCATTAATATTACCGGATGGCTGTCTCAGAGAACATATATAGTCTATATATATATGTATTTTCCCTACGATCACGCGCGATCACATAAACTTTTTGATATAGAGCAAAAGCTCTCATTTAATATACGCCATATAATGTTTCTCTCCCTATTTCTATCTCATTCACTCCCAGATAGACTAAATATATGTACATATATAAAAAAAAAGACTTTAATCAACTGCGTGCGCACTTGACTGGTGTTCCCTCAAAATGAAACACATGATCTCATTCACATATTGTTTTCATACATGCATCCGCACCCAGGATCAAGTGGGGTAATCTCTGGGAATCAAAGATAACTCTTATTGTGAGTCAACTTGGTGAACGGGAAGAATTACAAATTATATATATATATTGGTGGAATATTTAGAATACTCAGCTGAGTCAAAAATAGAAACGTTTGCTGGAAAACTGCTATAGTTTCCACAAAACACAATGTTTATCTTCGATTTTCTGATCGTGAAATGTGATATTTAAATTTATCACCAACAATTGGGCAGCCCACAGCCACTAAGTCAGTAACTTTATCAATTTTCAAAAAATAAACAAACAATTTTATTCCATAGAATATTTTTGAATATTATACTATGAAATTCTATATTTCAAAAGTATTTTGTTATTAGTTTTGAAAAAGTGAATTTACGGAATTAAAGTTTTTTTCCTTTCAAGAATTGTACACTTGTAGCCAGATTTAATGAAAAATTAATGAAAAAAAATCTTAAGATCGTAATCTTAATACTAAATTATTAACTAATAAATAAAAAAAATGATTAGTACTATATAATTGTAAAAAAAGGTAATTTGGAGTTGTTTTTGAGAGAAGCAGAATAAGTTTTTAAGTTGGTCTAATGATGAACGATGGCTTCGATAGCTTAACCCTTTAACGACGAGACAGTTTTCGCTGACCGAATATCAGCAATAAAAATTAAACCGATAAACAAAATCAGTAAATGGTCTTACATCTAGCCTTAGAAAATCCAACAGAGTCTGATTTGGTGTATTTTTTGGGTCTATGAACGGATAGGGGCAAAAATATCCGAAAAATTAAAATAATTTTTCTGACAATATCAATGAATGATAAATTTCGCTCTAATGAAAAATATTATGTTTGAGTATTGTAGTTTTTTTACCAAAACGGTTTTACTTAAAAAAAAATTCGAAGTATAAAAAATATTTAAAATAAATTTTTAATATGAGAATTTAAAAATTCGTCAGTTTTTAGCTTAAAAATTTACTATATAGCAAATAGCCGTAGACTTGCAAAAAATATCCTAGATTCCTTCAACCTTCTTCTTTGTAATTAAGTACAAACTTAAGAAAAAAAGTAACTTTAGGTAGTCAGGAAAAATTATTTTCTTTATGGGACACCGGTGTTCCAAACTTTCTTAAAGGGTTAATAAAAATTTTGCCAGAATTTGCGAGAAATTTGAATTAAGCAGTTTGCACTTTAGAGAAAATTTAAATTGATTTTTTTGAAGGTTTTTCAACATATTCGAAAACTTGAGATTCGAATTATGTACTTGAAGTTGATGCAACAAACTCTTGTCGAAACTTTCGAAAACTTTAGATGCGAATTAAACTGTTCAAAATTCCGGAGATAGAAAGTTAAGTTTTTGTCAATTTGAATTTTCTGTTAATTTGGACATGAAGATGCTGTAAGAAATTCTTGTCGAAATTCTCGAAAATTTTAGATTCGAATTAACCAGTACACATTTTCGAAAATCGAAATTCAAGTTGTGGAATTGTAATTATACTACTAATTTGAATTATTTGAGTATTGCAGACTGTTTGATTAAAATATCCCTAAAGTCCTAACGATTATATTTAGATCTCGAGCAATAGAAAAAATTCTATGCATTGCAATTGCACACACAGGTACCGCAAATTGGCAATCACTCTTAACAATGAATTAATTTCTTGGTCTTTCTCATTGACAATCCTAGAAGATTGCACGTAGATTTGATAACCATTCTGTTCTATTAAAGTGCAATTACATACAACACATGCCGTATACATCAAAGTTCGATATTTGTATACATGGCCTAAACCTCAATTTAAAATATATTTATCTCTGTCTGTCATATCAGCAATTGCCCGAGAACAAGAGGAGCCCTTGATCGATTGACTTAAATATCATTGTTCTTAATTTATCGCACAAAAAAAAAGTTCCACCCACTTATACAGATTGATCTCGACCAAAATAGATTTTTTCTAATTATTCTCACAGCCGAAATTCGGAGAATTTAGCAAATTTTCAATTAATATTTAATGGATCAAGAAGAGCTGAAGGAGAATTTGCAAATACAAAAAAAAACTGAAAGTACCACTTCCGGTCAAGTGAGATGATCATGGTTATAAAGTGCCAAGATAACAATTCTATAATAAATATTGAGTAATATTGTGAGAGGGAAAAGATGAAAAGTGCACGCGATCTTTGACTAAGTTAATTCAAATACTTATTAGTAAAATCAATATTTAATTTAAATCAAATAATATTATTTGATGTCCAAGATAAAGTCTACAATCATTGTTTGCTAATTCATTGGTATTATAGGTTGTCTTCTCACCATCATCCCCCCCCCCCTGCTTGAGATGATCTTTTTTTGTTCTCACTAATTTATTGACAGGAGGTAAAGTATTAAAGAGAATCTCAATCTCACTCTAGTACTCTTTTAATTCATTTTAATTGAGAAGGAGACAGAATCAGATGACTTAGAGACGCCATCGATTTTTCATTTCAAAATAACATTTGCCAAGACATCTCACACTAAGTAAGTACATACAGCTGAAGTGTGAGTTCAAAAGAAAACATACAAAACTTATTTTTAGTCGTAGTTAAAAGTATATGCATTTTTGCCATGATCAAAATCATCACAATCGCTCTCGATCAAGATTGAGGATCATCTCGGTCACTTAGCAAATTCACTTAAATTCTCTCTAATGTTAATAGTCGATAGACCATTCTCCAAAAATGAAAAACAATTTAGCATTCACACAGATTCATAAAATAAATAAATAAACAAATATTATTGAACTCTTATCAATTTTGCGTCAGCCAATTTGTGGCTGGCTTCATTGACAATTTCTTCAAATTATTCCTTTTAAGAAAAATCTTTTGTTGCATTTATGATTTGGCAAGAATTTTTCCGCTGTTTTGAACTTTTCAAAACAAATTTTTATATAAAAAGCAATCACTATTTTGCTTCTGGAAAAATTCATTTGACGATATATATTATATGATAATAAGAAAACATTAAACACTAATACAAAAAGACGACTAGTTATCAAAGGAAATTGGGATAGTTTAGGGAAAAAGGCGATTTTTAAAGAGTTTTGTTTTGCTTTTTTTTTGTTAAGAAAAAAATAAACAATAGGAAGTTGAAAGAACCTGCATATAAAATGGAAATGTTTTACCTTGACTGGTGTTATCCTATTTTCTTCCCTCTCTTTAGCTCGATCCCTCTCGCGATATCGACGTCGTGAATTACTATGTGATCTCTCTTCCCTATGACGATGCCTTAAATTCCTACGTCCTGACGTTGGACTACGTCGATGGTGGGATCTCTTTGAGCGTTCTCTATGTCGACGCGATGATCTATCGTAGCTGAAAAAAACAATAAACATTATTTCTCCAATCAATATTGTAAAATCACAGTGAAATTTTTATTATTAATAAAATTTGAAACACTACGGTTGAATTATTTCAAGACTATTAACAATTTCCTCCACATCTTTCCCACTATTATCCAGTATTTCTACAGACAATCTCCCCTTCTCTGTATTTATGCAAAACAATTCAAGAAACTTATAGCACCACATTGCAATAATTCATGTAACATTGGTAATTATTTGTGCAAAATGATCTTGTGTGTTTGACTCTGTCGATGATCAAAAACACTATTTGTCAATTCCACCCAAAAGCCATTGGCACAAATTCAATCAATCGACGCGCGAATATACTTAAAAGTCAAACTCCAATATAAATAAAATTAGCATGATCGTATACAGCAAAATGACAAATTCAACTGAAATTAACACTGCAGCTTCCCTATTTTCAATACACTATCTCTCCCTCTCAAGATATTTCTCTCAGTCTCATTTTTTTCTGGCTTCCTTTTTTTTTAAATTTTTGTTTTTGCCTCTATACAACAAACTCTAGAAATCTTTTATACGAACGTCACCCAACATCCAATGTTGATAACTTCCTAACATAGATTCAACAACAACAGTCAAGAGAGCGAATTTTTCTCGTTGGCACTCTCATTTCACATTGATAAGAAATCATCCTACAGAGTAATTTCTCTGCAAGAGAATGTTGCATGTGTAAGGTAAAGTACCCTTACTCGACCGGGTTCCTCTATTCGACCGGTGGGTCAATTTTTGAATATTAGATGGTGAATTTCATCAATTTCCATGAATTTGTCACTGATTCGTATTATTTAAAGAATAATTGACCTATTAATGTTATATCATACACAAAATATTATAGCAAATATAATTAAATTGAATAAATAAATCTACCGGTCGAATAGAGGAACCGGTCGAATAAAGGGTACTTTACCTTATATTGACTAAGAAATTGTTTAATTTGCAAATTACTAATTTTTAAAGTTAAAACAAAGTTCTGATAGGACATTTTTTTGTGAACGATATTTTAATATAGGGTAAGTGTGCCAAAATTCGGCAGTTGCATGCACGCGTCAAAGTCTCAAGTTTGAAATGTAATATTTTAAATAAATTGATTTTTTTTTATTCTTCCTTTTGTAAGAGTGTTGTTTGGAACCTTGTAAAGAGTTTACCGTCTTTATTTACTCTAAAATCATTATTAATACATTTTAAAATGAATAAAAATATAGACATAGCTTTAGTGCCCTATTTCGGAAACCTTCATTCTCATAGGTCCTTGCCCTTCGGGAATTCTTACAATATCTTTTTCACGTCATCTTGTTTATCGACATTTTTTGTTATTTTTTTTGCATTGTATAATTTCTAGAGTACGTAAAATCTAAAAGTTCTTGGAAATTCGAGGAACAAAAAAGGTGGCCGAAATTGCAAGCTGGTCGGAATTTGGCACACTTACCCTAATCTTTAATTTTCGGAAATTTCCGTAGACCTAATGAGGACACTGAGAGAAATCCGAAAAAGTTAAAATAAACATTCCAGAAATGTTAATTTAACCGTGCAGTATTGATCCAAAATCGGTGTAAGTATTACCCTTTTTAGGTGTATTGGGGGTTAAAGTTACCCTCCTTCATGTTAATTTTACCCTTAAAAAGGTGTAAAATTAACACTAAAAAGTGTTGAAGTTATGAGGAAAAAAAGTTAATCGCACCCTCTTTTTCTCAGTGGACCTACATCCTAGACAGTTGCATCACAGAGCGAGGGTTTTACCATTTAAACGTTTACATGTTCATGATAAGACTACAACTGCGGAAATTTCTAGCAGAAAACCTCGATGTTTAGAGCATACAAATCAGAATTCATGCAAATTCAAGTGAATTGAAATAGATAAAGAATCGTATAAAATGGAATGATCAAAAATGATATTGATGATTCCTCAGCATCCTTGAAAATATTTAGCCTGTAAAATTTGGTAGGTATATATGTTATATTCTAAATTTTCATACATTCTGAGGGCTTAGGATCATTGATTAGAAGCTTTTGGCATAATTTTCCTTTATACATATAATCGTTTACTGTCAATTTTTACAGGTTAAATATTCTCGAGAATCAGCCGAGTCAACTTGCTTGATCTATGAAGACTAAAGTGTTTTCCTACAAAGTTTAGGCCCGATCAAACGGGGCAGGGTTTTAAATCAAACAACAGAAGCTGACGTTGTAAAGAATTTCGAAGAAACCACTTGATAAGCATACTCTTCGTATAGTGTTCCAATTAATTTAACTGTAGTATTTTAGAGTGGATTATGACGTAATATTCCAAAACTTCTTAATTTTTTGGAGCATCGGAACAGCCACTGAATTTTTATTATATAACGTTTAGTTGTATCTTAATAGTGTCTGCTTCAAAGGGTATATCTTAAGTATATCTTAATAGTTTTTTTTGGATGCATGCAGAGTGATTGATATGTTAACGACAACGGCTTTAGAGTTTGCTTTATGACATCGTAAAATTTGAATGTACCAAGATTTGAATAAACTTGACAAATCACAAATGTTTTTAATTCTTACAGAGTTTTACTGCAAAAGGTCTAAAGTCAATTCAAATCTGAATACTTAACAATGAATGACTGTAACATTGGATTAGACAAGATTTTTTTTATTATATAGGGGTACCTATTTCCAAATTCACGTTCTAAGAATCCTAATTCTAACCATCTGCAAATTTTGAAAAAAAAAAAAGAAACAAAAAACTTTGTTGGGAATTGTCTCAATGTCTTGTTGAAAATGACATAATCTCATGTCATAGTGCCACAGAAATTTTAGCACCGCCAAAAAATCTCACAGAGATGCCGGTGTATTTATTGCACAATAAAAGTGTCCCATTAATTAAAGTGATTTCACTCAAGATCTCATTTTAGTAAATTAGTAATGGGTATAGATGAACCATTTGAAACTAAATCTGTAGCATTATATTCCGGTTTTCACAACCAAATTCAACTCATTTGATCTTCCTTCCAAACACCCAAAATAATCATAGTAGAAGTGATCGAAATCCTATTTAAGAATGATATCACAAGAAGTCAATGACAAGAACAAACGACTAGTTTTTAAAACTCACACATACACCCAACATATCAATCGAGAGTCAACAAATTAAGAAATTGGCGAAGAAGGAGAGACAACTCATAAAGTCAATAGACTTTTTGATTTTTTCGAGATCAAAAGCCGCTTTGTCTCTATTTGGATTGTGAAACAATAAAATAATAATTACAAGTAGATGAAGCAAAAGTGAAAAAGTGGTCTGAAAAACAGTCACAAGCTAAATATTTCAGAGGATTAAACAATCTCTGGAAACTCAGAGAGTCTCACAAGTGATCAATCTTCTAACCAAAATCTAGAGAAAAAGAACCACACTGGTGTAATACTCTTATTTCCTCAATTTATACCACATAGTTTTTGCTTAAGAAAAAAAACAAGATACTGCAGTGTTTGAATTTTAAATTACAAAAAAAAACTGAAATAAATTACAAGAATCGAGGACTAATGTTGATTTTTCAAAATCTATTTACTATAAACTTGCACAAAAATTTACCTTGAATTCTTAATATTTCCCCCAAGAGATCTAATTCATCCTCCCACATGGATTCTTTCCCATCAAAACTCATACTCAAAGCACTCGGCCAGAAATAAGTCAAAGAGAACAAAAAGACATGTCAATATTGAGAAGCTTATATGCAGCAAAAAAAAAAGTCCAAGAACACTTTTGGTGTGAAAATTGAAACCACTTCGTTATTCTTTACCGTTTTTCCAAAGAGATCGTCAGCAAAAGTGGGAAATATTTTAAAGAATCAATTTCATATGTTCGACATTAATTGCTCACACAGATCGTCTTTCTTCTCCTTCACTAAAGATCGCCACAAAAGCGATCGAAGAACGTGAAGATCACTTTTTTTTTGCCAACTTGTAAAACAAAAAAGAACTTAAGCTCTTCCTCTCTCTTACTGGACATCTTCAGATTCTTAAAAGACTATGTCAAGAATGATGAAAAACACTGTGCGAATTTCCTAAAGATGTACATATACAATAATCCAATTGACCTAAATAATTAATTTATGAGTTTACCGTTAAATTATGTCATGCAAAAGATCACGATCTTTTGCAATTGTTCCTAACAAAGTGCATCGAATTGAGAATATATATGATTCAACGAAAAGAACAAGGATGTTTCTTGGTCAAAATCAACACGCAAGACAAAATCGTTCTTTTGCAATCAAAGTGGCACAATCTGTTTCGAACACATCTTCAAAGCATCCAAAGGTTATAAATTGCAAAAGGAGTAATTAAATATTGTTTCACATAAAATATTTTAGGTCCATCGTGATCTCTGATTGGCTACAAATTTGAGAAAAATAATTATCTAAAATCAATGCTCGTTGAACTATTTATTTTATGGGATTGAAAGGGCTCCTACACAGCTACGTTGGTTGATTTTAGAGCATTTATTTTTAAGAAATCTTAGTTCTGTTATCAAAACTAAGGTAAAGTGCCCTCGCTCGGCCGGTTCCTCGTCACGACCGGTAGATATTTTGCGTATGATCTAACATTCATAGGTCAATTATTCCATGAATAATACCGGTGGCAGCCAAAATCCCGAAAGCCAAAATCCCGAATTTTCTAAATCCTGAAAGGAATGAAATTATATGGAGGAAAATGTTTAGAATAATTTCCTAAGACACAGAAGATTTCCCTTTGCCTCCAGCAAGCGCGGGTACAATCGTGGGAGTAGCTGTGACACTTTTAAGAATTCGGGATTTTGGCTTTCGGGATTTTGGCCCATTCGGGATTTTGGCTTTCGGGATTTTGGCGTTCGGGATTTTGGCTTTCGGGATTTTGGCGTTCGGGATTTTGACCGGGACCCAATAATACGAACCAGTGACAAATTCATAGAAATGGGCAAAATTGACCATCAAACATTCAAAAATTGACCCATCGGTCGAATAGAGGAACCCGGTCGAGTGAGGGTACTTTACCTTATACTATAAATATCATATTAGGTGTGATTCCTTTCATAATCACACCTATTTTCTAATCATATGTGGCATTAACATTGTGGTATTAGATTCTAAAATTTTATAGGATTGATTTTTGAGCATTATGGCATCAAGTTCTAATCTAGATCGTTATGGCACTGGTTTTAGGATACGTTGGTATTCATAATCAAAACTTATGAGTATTGATTTTAGGACATTTTGGTAGTGATTTACGTCTATAATTTCATAGTATTGACTTTACGACATTGTGGTATTCCCTTCTAGAACATTATGGCATTATGAAAGAGATTGAACAGAATTCTGTTCGCTTGGTACGTAAGCCCAAGAAATTTTGTGTTTGCGCATAGAGAGCGACAATCAGAACTAGTGATTCCCAATCCACAAATTTAACACAAATACAGATAGGAAAAATTCCTGCCTCTATACAGGCTTGAACTGGTGGCCTTTCGCTGTCTATGCGAATGCTCTACCAACTGAGCTATAAGGTACTAGCTCTTATTGTCTTTGCTACTGATCTCAACTAGTGATTCCAACCAACAACGGTTAACCGGTTTCGAAAAACCGGTTAACCACCCTATTTTGGAAACGGTTTTAAAACTGTTTTTTTTTTTAGATGAAACCGGTTTAAAACCGTTTTTACAAAAGTTTGAAACATTTCTCTTAAGTTTAAGTTTATTTCTTGAAAATCAAGATACACTGCAAAATACTTCCTTGACTTTGGAAGGGAATCTGAAGTGCAATGTGATTCTAAGTGTAATCTGTATTAGTATGTTAATAAAGGGGTGGAAAAGGGTCCCAGGCTTTGCGGAATACTCGAACGCGTAACTTAAATGCTATAGGGGAAACTGGGGCACCACCAAACACGGGGTAGCACCAAACACTGCGATTTTTCAATCGGATATTCGACTTCAGAGGACAACACTTAAATTTATAGGCGTTATAGTGATATTTGTCCACAGAAGATATGGTCGACATAGTTCAGGAAGTTTAGAAATAGAAATTAGTGTTTGGTGCTACCCCGTGTTTGATGGTGCCCCAGTTTCCCCTACTATTCTCATCCAATTGCCATATGCACTTCATATGTGATTATTGCATTATTTATTGGAAATTATGGCATTGATTTTTAGAACATTATAGTATTTTCTAAAACATTATGGCACTAGCATTAGGACATTACGACATGATTTTCTAGAATATTAAGTTATTGATTTTGTTATTGATTTGATTTAGTCACTGATTTCTAGAATATTATGCCATATATTTTAAGAAATTGCATTGTTGCATTATTTTCTGCAACATTATAGCACTGATATAAGACATTATGGCATTGATTTATAGGACATTTTGGTATTTATTTTATGACATTTTAACATTTTCCAAAACTTTTCTCAACGAATAGCACGTAATTACGAATTCATATTTTAACTGAAACCACCACAGAAGATTGCAAATGTCGAGATTTGTCCCTTTGATTGCAAAAGTGCGATATGACAAAGAAGTTTTCTTTACATTTCACCACGCAATTTGTCATCTTCTGATGTACATATAACCTCTTTCTCTATGCCAACAAAAAGCAACTACCATTCTTTTTTTACTTAAAGAAAATATTTAAATGCCATTTGAAATTTGACACAAAATTTTGCACCTTCTTGTATATTTTCATCTTGAAACCCAAACACCCAAGTGTTACTTCACACTTTTGCCCAAAAATGAAAATTTTTCGTTAAATAAAAGGGTAAATATTTGCTATCAAAAAGACTTCTTTGACTGCGTCCGAAAGAGAGTAATTAGAGTTTACGTGAAGTCATAAAAAAAAAGATTTTTTTCCCTCAACTCTTCATTCATTTTGACGCCAAAAAAGCAATATTCAATCGATAGTGAAAATACGACAGTACGTGAATGATGAAATTAAAGAGTAATAAAAAAAATTACTTAAATTGAAACGGTGTATGAGAGACCAAGGCAAAAAAGTGAAATGAATTTAAAGTTGCTTCTCATTTGCTCTTTGGCAACGGTTCGAGAGGCAAAAACTTTATACTCATACTCGTAATACGAATAAAATCGACATCATACTGTTCCGCTAAGGTCATTCAATTAATTTTCTGACTGAAATGTGACTTATAATTTTTCATAATTGAGAAAAAAGTCTCTCATCCATTGAGTATATTTGCTGTTTTTTTTTTGGCACTCTTCCCTTTAATCAATGAATGTTATATCTGGGCAATTTCGCTAAAGAGATATAAACAAAATGATCCCAAAATCTTAACCATTTATAAACACATTTTCTCTTTCAACTGACTCTGATATACAAAACATACAACACCGTATCAACATTGTCCGGTGACCAACTTCCATGAAAAAGATCAACATAAACACAGCATAAAAATTTACACTCTGTGAAACACGCGGTATAGAAAGTGATATTCGTGTTTATTTGATAAATTTATCACACACAATTCAGTGATTAAATTAGTTTTCTTTATATCGTCTCTTGGTCTCTCCTTCGTCTTGTTCTTCTTTAGTGTGGATATTTTTGATCAAAAAAAATTGTGTGAAAGTTGCCGTAAACGGATGAAATGTCACCAAAATATCTTTTATCATTTCTTTTATTTTAATCCACATTTTTTTCATTATTTTTTTGTGTTGAGTAAAAGGTTGAAATGTTTGCGAAATCATAAATTTCACGAAAATAAAAAAAAAAAACAGGAATTACAAAAAATTTGTAAAAAACAAAAAAAAAGTTAGATGTTGCGCACAGAATAAAAACAAACGTTTCGAATTGTGTCATAAAAATTGATAGAGATGCCCATTTTAAAATTTATAATAAAGTTATGCAAGACTGCTATAAAATTTGCGACAATTGATATTATTACATAATTAAAATAAAATAATATAGTAAAACATTGAAATTTAGTACACGTAAATATATTAAAACACCTTTGAAACTGTCTTTGGGAATAACGTGCTCGTAAAAGCGGTACTTTTTTATTTTCAATTTGAACTTGATTTTTTTTAAACTTATTTTAGATTAATAATTAATTAGATCCGCGTGCCTCAAAATAATGTTTCATGAAAATGAGAGCGAAAAAAGAAAACAAAGAAAAAACAAATAAAAAAACATTAACCAAGAAAAAAGAAGAAATAAAGATAAACATAATGAAATCCAATATTCAATTACATTTTATGCTATTTTGAGCATGTTTTTAGGTGATTTATGAATCGGTTGTGAACCAGTAAATACAAAAAGGGCTATAGTAAAGAGAGGTAATCCGGATACTTTTCATAGAGTGCGACTTTAATGCTTGTTTTTGGACTGATGAAATATTTTTTTCCCATTCCAAATCAATAGAATTATTCTTTGTTTAATTTAGAATCATAATAGAAATAGAATTTTAGCAATAATATTGATGAAAATTAATAAAATTACGATAATATTAATATATGCGCAAGAATGTTACTGCGACGCTTTTATGTAACTCCGTTGAATTCGATCAAACTCGGATGCTCATTTTAAGGAAAAGTTTAATGCATAAAAATGAGAAGATATTATTTCAAAAACATTTTTTTAGAGTTTTATTCCATCAATTCATTTCAATAATTTATTATTTAATTATATATATTTTTATTTATTTTAAGATTGCACTCAATTCTTTGATTTTTCCTCGGTTTTCTTGGCTGACTTCCTTCCACGTTTTTTCTTTTCAGCTTCAATTGGCATTTGAGCCTTTTCCTTTACCATGTTTTTCTCCTTTAGTTTTATCTCCTTTTCTTCTGCCCTTATTTTTTTGTTCCTCTCTCTGGTCAACTTCCGTTCAGCAATTTCTTTCTTTTTTTGTAAATTCTGCCTCAATTTTTCCTCCTGTTCCGCGATAATTTCCTCGGAAGATACAATATACTGGTGTTTCACATTGCTGGCTTTGACCCTCTTCTTCTGACGACGTTTTGGAATTTCTCCTGGCCAGAAATAGCATTGTTTTAGTGTGTCGAAAATCGGTTGAGTTTCAGGAGGATCGAGAGTCTCAGAAGTTGCAGAAAGTTGGTTTCCAGGGAAGACTGGATCATTTGAAGGATTATTGTCGATGGCCTGATCGTGCTGGTTATTGATAATGGACTCCTCTGAATGTTGGAAAACAATTTTCGGGAAATAAAGACCAGCGTCTTCCGTGCTGATGATGGGTCCATTGTCAACAGGTTCAATGACAATATAGTCCTGCAGTGAAATGTCTTCTCTCAAACTGGTGTCTTCATTTGCAAACAGACCAGAATCCGAAATAGCACTTGACTGATTTGAGTTTCCTGATCTGGAGATGGAGAAGTTATCAATTCCTGTATTTCTGTAGTCAATGGAGATTGAGGTCGAGGCTGATGTAAGAGATTGAGGTTCGCAACGTTCATTTATTTTACACCAAACCTCAAACAAGTTCTCATCTTCGAATGCTCCACTCCAAATGCGATCCTTTTTACATTCATTGAACTTGCTGAGAGTGTCAGGTGAGATGAGATGATCAATAATCCGCAGAGCTACTTGATAGTCAGAAGCTGTAAAAGCATTCGCAATGCTCTCGTCGTTCTCAGGAAGTGATTGATCATTTGACAGATTCGTTTCCTGATTCCCTGATTTCTTTGACTTCAGGATTTCCATGCTATTCACAACATCAGGATTGAATGGCACCAAACCACATCCTCGAAAGCCATTATTCGAAATTTTAGGAAGATCCAAATGCTTAAGGACTGCACTCAAAACCTTGGCCACGTGCATAGGCTGGTATTTCACTGATGACAAGTTTGCCATTCTCCATTGGCCCATCCATCCAGCCACTTTGTGGTGACGTTCCCATTTTCCATCCTTCTGCGTTTTGAATGGCAATTTTTGGAGTAATGTCAGTTTTATGAACAGCCATTGGAGGAGCAAGTTCGCCAGTAGCTGACACCATGAAGAGTACTGTGATACATTGCTTCGGTCCTGAATTTTTAAGAGATGGAACTACACGTGAACCTCTCCTGGACAGGACATTTCCATCTTCCGGTGTCAAAAAGAAGGCACTTTCGTCGCAATTAAAAACACGGTCTGGTGAAATGCTCAGAAGGTTGTGTTCTGTGAAATATCCAAGAAACCATTCCGTGAGGTCTTCAGCAGTGACAGTAGCTCTTTCCAATGAGAAGGATTTTGGCTTGCGCATGCTGAGCTCTGGATGACGCTTAAGAAGATTCCTGAACCAAACGTCTCCGGGTCTTCCAGCTGTAAAATGGTTTGGAATTTTGTAGACCTCACAAATGAGTTTAACGCTGTCCAGAACTTGTTCCTTCCCGATGGGATGCCAGCCATCCGCACATCCCAGGATCCATTTGACAAGTTCTTTTTCCTGTTCTTTTGAAAGAATTGTTGGCCTGCCATTGGGGCACTCCTCTGGGTATTTGCCGGTCAATTTGTTGTGCAGTGTTGTTCTTGGGACATTAAATGTTTTGGATGCATATGCTATGGTAGAACCATCTCGTACACACTGCAAGGCATTCCTAATACCTTCCTTAGAGTCGGGCTTGTCCTTATAGGTCTTTTCTTTTGTTCCCTTTGGCATCTGAAACAGAAAAAGAGTCCTGAACAATGCAAATTCTGAACCAAAACATTGACTTTCACCGCATCCGACATGCATCGAAATGTAAACATTCACAAAAATCACTTATTTCTGTATGAATTATTTATATTATCAATAAACTCTTACTCACCTTGTAGATCAATAACTACACTAACTTTTATTAATAATTTTGATTGCAAATAATGTTTTATTATATAGAAAAAACACTAAACTTTTTCCAGCGACGAGCTGTCAACAGCAAAATTTTCTCAGAAATTAAATTTTTAGTACACAACCCAGCTGACCCGAGCTTAAAAAATATTTCTCTTACCCACTTATTAAACCGATAAAAATATAATTTTTGGTTTTTCTTAAAGTAGAATAGTTATATTATGATACTACAGTAATTAATTACAGAAATAAAAATATAAATTATATTTTAAGTGGATGTATCGGAGTTAAATCGGTCGCGGCATCCGAGTTTTGCAATCGTCGGAGTTACATGGCCTTACTATAGCTAAGTGAAAACCATATCGTGGATAGTGAGAATTCATGAGCACGATACAAAAAGATTATAAAGAATCTCAGCTAATAAGCTAGCTCATAAAAAAGTGCAAAATCAATTTTAAGAATAAAGCATAAGATAATCCAGAAATGCAGTGTTTTAACTCAGTATAAATCACGCAAAAAAAAAGTAGCATACTATACCTACAGCATTATACGAGTTTCAAATTGGAGGTTTAGCCTAGTTCTAAAAGGTCTCGAAATCCTAATTAACTATATAGCTCCATTATTTTTTTTTTAATATAAGTGACTCAGTTGTCTTTACGATCTCAAATCTAAATTTCCCCAAAAATTAGTCATAAAAGAAATTACAGAAGCTAAGCTATATGGCTAAATCTCAGGTCTGAACCTCGTATTAGATACGTATCACGTTTTTAAAGAGTTCTTAAAGAATTATTTGAACTTCAATTTTATTGGTTCATTCCCCCGTCAATACTTTAATCAGTAATGACCTCTACACACAAGGGAAATTTTTGTCCATATTGAAGAGTTTATCCTAAGCGTAGGCAATTTGCTTTAATATGGACATAAATTTCTTTAGTGAGCAAAGGCCAAAAGTTTATTTTGGTTAAATTTGAAAAAAAAAAGAATCTTCCGCCTGACTCTTTTGGTAAACTTTGAGAGACAATTTTGACAAGTAAAATAATCCCCCCAAGAGACCCTGAAATATCAAAATGATTCCCCCCCTAACCAATTGTATATCTTCAAGTGATATTTTGACATGTTCTTTGTTGTATTGTTACTCACATGGTGATTACCATTTATCAAGTCAATTGACTAATGAAGGAGCATTTCGAGGCATCACCCTCATCAACACAAATAATGAAGAAGAAAAAAATTACACGTTTCATTCAATCCACTTTAAAGCCATTTATGGACTTCCTTCTTCCTTCTACAGACACTGAACTCCTCCATCCACATATTCTATCAATAGAGGCTTTTGACTGATAAGTCACGATTCAGAAATTCATCCAATACACCTAGTGCTAATAAATCGATAAAAAAGCATTAAGCTGATTAATATCTTAAATCGCCGTACACACCGTTTCGCATATTTAGTAGATGAAAGAGAAGCCAATACCATTTAGGGTAATACCTTTAATTTTCCAATCTCTCGTCTCCCCTCATTATAGTCTCATTTTTTCCAATCTCCACTCTTCTCCCCAAACAATTTAGTTCAATAATTTTCCCGAAACCACTCATTCCATATGCATCAAAAATTGGGTACAAAGAACTTTTTATGCTGATTTTTTTTTGTTTCTTTAGCACAAACTATTCAAGAAGTCATGTTCATAAATGTACTCTAAGCAAAAAATACATAGGAATTACAATTAAAATTATTCATGTGGTGCTTGTCTCACCAATTTTGTCATATTCAGCCAGACACAATACTTAAAATGGCAAAATTGAATACTTCTTTTTATTTTTTGTATTTTCCTATTTGCTAAAAGGAAACATAGAGCAAAAAGTCACACATTGAGTGGTTTTAATTGTTAGAATTTTGTGGTGAGAGATTAAATATATTAATTTTTGCATGCGAATGCGCCACAATTTTGCAATAATTGCATGTAATAGATAGAAAGGAGAATAACGCACGTGTGGGTGGTTCAAGAGAAATATACACAATTGTCGAGACTTTTACACATATAGTGCGCTCTAAGCATTCAAAGAGTGTCTGGCTAAATTGTAATATAGAGCAAGAATATTTATAGAAGAGATCAAATCAATTTTCCTACATGCACAAATACGAGTTATTTGCACATATATTATTCAATCCCCTGTAGATTTCCTACACAGAAAACTGTTTTTACTGTTTAATCAATTAATTGATGAAAATTAAGAATTTTAGAATTTATGGAAGAGATTTGATTTACAAACTAAGTTGATACTTAAAACCGTTGTACCTCTAAAAATTCTCTAAAACGATCTTCAAACTGTAGGTATAACCTCGTTCAAGAATGTTTCGAATTTCTAAATAACAATCAAAATCACTGAAATTGGCGGTATTAAGAATTATTTAAATGTTATTCGAAACTCTGATCTGAAAGTTGCATAACCTTGTTAAAGGTTTGAAAACTAATAGGGTTTCAGATCTCAGGCTTAGTCATACAGTTTAACTTCCCTAATTTCTTAACAATTAAGATTTTTGGAAAATTTTGACTTAAGATTGGACTATTAAAGACAAATGATTTATTAAATTCTGGAAATTTAATAAAATACGTTGCTTTTTAGGAGATTGAGACCTACGGGAACTGGGTTAAGTCTCTAATCTGAAGACCGCACAAGCAATATGCATATTACTTATATGCTGTAATTTATCAATATGCAAGATTTCAACAAAAAAAAATTGAAATATTTATTTAGAGTAATTGATGTAAAAGATTGTGATAATCATTTCGAACTGAGCTCAATCTCAGGCGTAAACGGCCTTCAAACTAGAGGTTTAGGTCAGTTCCTGGAGGGTTGAATTTTCTAAACAACAAGTAATTGCAGTATTTTTTCAATCTATATTAACATTAATTGCTTTAAATGTAAAATTTGCAGGTGAAATTTACTTAAAATTATTGCTTATTGAGGAATTACAGAAGTTAAGGCATATAGCTAAGCCTTAGATCTAAAGCTCGTACGTCTAAAGTCATCTAAAGTCCCAAGGCTTAGTCATATGTCTTAACCGCTTTAAGTTCTCAAAAAATAAAACTTTTCTGAAAATTTTTAATTACGTTTAAGGAAATTATAAAAAGGAATCATAAAGAATCACTGCAGTTTTACGTTTTTTGGAAATTCTAGATCTTTGGGAACTGGGATAAACTTGTAAACTGAAAACCGGTTAATACAAGTTTCAGACACAAAAGGTTTATCCCAGCTTCCGAATGTCTCAAATTTCTAAACAAATATTTTGAGTGGTTTTTCAAAATAACAGACCATTTTCTCTTGATATATCTTCACTCAAAATTTTTCCAAATTTTTGTCTGACAAGAAATTAGAGAAGTTGAGCCATTATTGGTTAAGCCTTAGACCTGCCACCTACCCGTAAAATGGGTTTCTTATCTTATTATTATAATATCTTATTATTTACAAATTCATTAAGTCAGTTCTGTAACATACCAATAGCATCATAAGTCTAAAATGTAAAGCATTTTTGATAACTATTAATTTCGTTTTTATTTACAATAGATACCGCAGAGGACCTAGGCCTACTCTTAAGAAAGAATATCAATTCTGTGGAATTAAAGTTCTGTAAAGCTTACTGAATGCGATTCCAATACCTTTTAGGGCAAGATGATTCAATTTGGAATCATGTCTAATTTGGAACTTTGAGATTTCCTAGTTTTAATGGCAAAAGGAAACAACAACAACGAAAAAATACAAGTACTTCTTCTTGGTTTTAGTTTTCTCTTTTACCATCTGAAACAGAGAGAAAATCTCAAAATAGCCAAGATTCCGAATTACCTCATCTTACCCTATGCCAGAAAATTTCTAATGTTAAGGCGATTCGAACTCAGAACACATGCATTATAGAGCAAAACACTTTATCACTTAATCGAGTACAATATAGAATTTTTTACAGGTGATCTGCTCACCTTTTAGCTGTAATCTCAGCTATTTTTAAACTTAAGTTTAATAGTCATTACACTTGGGTACATTCACCAATCTTGTATATCCGTTTTTTTTACAGTGTACTCAATAGTTGCATTTTTAGTAGCACAAAAATTTCCATAACGAAATCTACGAACATCTTACAGAAGTATGATATTCAAAGAACATGAAGTCATGTAAGACCAAAAAAAAAAGTACGGCTCAAGAGAAATCCACTAGCAAAAAAAAACAACAACATAAAATATGTTGGTATACACTATGGATGAATAAAAACTTCATTGACATTGAAACTAATTGAAATATACAGATCCAGTTTCACTTCTACTTCTGTTGTACAACATCATCATATATAAGCTCTATCGTCCCGAAAAGAAGTTTTGAAAAAAAAAACCACCCATCTAATTGTTTCAATGAATGTCAATGAAACAGGAAATTATAAAATTTCTATTCATTGCAAATTATGAATTCTATTGACTTTTTTTACACACGCATTCAGTCAGAGTCAATTCTTGGCGCAATGTCTGAGTATTCCAGCAGTAAACAAACACATTACGGTTTTGTATTTGAAAAAAATAAATAATATTATATAGGAGAGACATGATTGTCAAGGATTTACTGCCAAAAATAGAAAAAAATCATCAGTGAGACAATTTGTAATTTAATAGAGAGCCTCCAACACACAGGAGAAAATCACTATAGCTTAGTGCATTAATCAATTTCTATAAATTGCAATAAAACTCTGAGGATATTATAATAGCCGAGTATCAAGACAATAAATGACCATCATTTAATACTCTGTTTACATCCAAAGTCACATGAAAGAACGAAAACTGTAATAATAAAATTTCTCAAAGGAAGATGAAAAAATATTCATTGAGCCTTCTCACAGAAGAATGGATTTGTCAATTTGAGACGGGGTCACAAACAATAATTCACCCTCGGAACAATTAAAAAAAAAACAACTCCTCTATACATAGTAAATCACCTACTTGAGGTTGAATTTTACAATTAATTATAAAAGCCTGTCAAATGACTGTGATTTTGATAAATGATACACAACACGAGAATTAATTGAAAATTTCTCCGCATGCATTGAAGAATAATATTACTTGTGAAATCTGAGAAAATCATACACATTTTTTTTTATCGAATGTTTTCATTGCCAAAGGTGTATGTTGTGTCAATTTATCGAAAATTCCAATCATTTATTGCCCACTTGAGAACCACCCTCGAAGTATATGACCTTATCGAAAATCAACTCAATCATTAATAGTATGAAAAATGACAATCTTCATACCAATTTTTAGCTTTCATATTCATATGCATTTCAAAGCTTCATTGTGGAATTTTCAAGCTTGAACTTCAAGTGTCAAGTAAGAAATTTAAATATAGTCTTCGGAAAATTAAATGATTTATAAAATGTGTTGTGAAATTTAGCCAGTATATATCGCATGTGAAACCTATGCAATTTTAATGAATTAGGGCGGTACTTGGGCTGTTTTGAATTCATTGTTTTTCTTTTCTTGCGTTGTGCTGTATTATGGTTTTACTTTTAATGAAATCACGACGTGAGAAAGGCCAAATTATTTAATATCAGCAGTAACACGAATTACACATTGTTTTCAATAGAAAATTTACATAAATAAATCATGATGCATTAATGACGAAGATTTACTTCAGTAAAATCCTTGTAATTAGAGATTCCGATCTTAAGACAAGTGTTGCAAATGTTGTAAATTGTTAAATACAAAACAATATAAATAAATGAAAGATTTTTACTGTAAAGCTTCATGTTTTTAAACTAATTTAGAGTTTTAATAAATTTATGATCTTTTTGAAATTGACAGTTTGAACATGTGATGTTCAAGGTAAGTTGGGGCATTTTCAGACAGATGAAGATTTTTTAAGAGGCATTTGCCAAACACTAATGAACTGTTAACAGCATTAAAACTAAGTCTGGATCGTTTGTCTTAATTAGAGTAGAGGAGTTGGGGTAGTTTCGCGCATCCATTACTTTTCAAAAAAAAAAAAAACATTTTTAAGGTGAAAATTAGTAGTTTAGCAATTGCCCTATACATATATTATTATATAGTTAATAGTCAAGAGAAATTATCGGAACATTGTTAGTTTGAATAAGGTGTATATTCGTTCAGCAAATATGTCCTGAAAAAAGTTTAGTTGTGTGAAACAGCCCCAAACTCCTTTAGAGGTATTTTAAATTAATTTGATGAATGGCTTTAAACATTTAAGTTAAAATGCAAAAAAAAAATCACAATAACTAAGCGTTGAAATGGTATCGAACTACTCCGAATCATAACCGAAGTGTGAAAATTTCGAACGTCGGTTTTAAAACCCGAAGAAAACATATTTTGATTTCTTAATAATTCCAGAAAATGGCTCTTCTAAAAACTTATGTTCGAATTTCGCAGTGTTTCGAGTCTCAAGATGTCACTGATCAGACTGCACTTTGTTTTGAGGAAAATCAAAAGCACAAGGTTCATATTAATCTCATCTCATTAAAATTCGACTTATTGTTAAATAACTTTTTAGTAGCTTCATGGTGTAATATTTCGAAAATTTTCAGACCTCATTTGAAAATTCTATATTCAATTGGTAGTTTTCGAACGTTAACGCCATTTTGTACAAACAGAACGATATTTTCCTTTTAGCCGGGACACACAGTATGTTCTGTACTCTGAAAGTTAGTCGCGAGAACCTTTAAGCCTTCTAAATATCGAAAATTTTGATATCAAAAATTATATGAAGTTGAAACATGATTTACTAATTCATTTGCGACTATTTCTTTTTTATAACCAATATTTAGTCATACAATCTGTTCTTAATCAAAACATAAATATAATAGTAATGAAAAATAATTATTAGAACAGTGCACTAAATTGGTGAAATTAAATTAATCTTTTCAAAAAAATTGTGCTGTTTCTCAACGATCATACTCCATCCAACTCTAAAAATCTTACACCCTGCGTCAATTCCAATGAAAAATGTACGTTTCTTTAGTATTTTACTGTTCTCAATGGCTTCTACATAATCGACTTTTCCTTGTCTAGGTTCCTGTCCCTACTATTTTCCCAAACCTCGCCGTGTTCTAAAACCGCCAGACAGTCGTGACAGGAACCAATACGATTATGCGGAAGCACTTAATCACAGTCATGTGCTAAAAAAATCATGTTCATAGTTAATTGAAATAGCACCATTATAACTCTTTTCATCCATTGTAAAGACCCAAAGCCCGTATCTATTACTGTTAAGCGATCTTCAGACTAGAGGTTTAGCCCAGTTCCCGACGGCCTCAAAATCCTGAATAGCAACCAATTTTATTGCTCTTTCAGAATGTAATAGGTCATTTGTCCTTAATAATCCAATACGAAGTTAAATTTTTATAAAAAATCTTGATTGTTGGAAAAATTAGTGTAGTTAATCCACATGGCTAAGTCTGACGGCTGAAGCCCGTACTAGCGTTGAAGGGAATTAGTGTGCCAATTTTCAAAAAAAAAAAAAAAAAAAAGAAAAAATTCTTATGAGAGTAATGCCGAAAATAGACACAGGCTGATCCTAGAGAATACTCAGTTCGTAAAATTTGGTGGTAAAGGATCAGCCCAAACTACCATACACTGAGGATTTAGAATCAAGGATTAGCGTTTTCAGCGTAAATTTCTATTAAATCTCCACACTTTAATTGCTGAAAGGCGTCTTAAGTGCAACATAAATGGATTTTTCGTACAGTAAGGAGTACTCTGATCTTTTCTTTACTCTAATCTTAATGCATTTTAAGATTTTGTGACATTGCGTACCATTACTCTCCATGTTTTTTCACCCAATTGACATTTCGAAAAGCATCCAAGAACTCCTAAAGTGAAGCTTTTTATTTTTAGTACTGACGCTGATGTCGCCTAATCCCTGTAATTTCATTAGACCTCATGACTTTAGAAGATCAGCCTGATCCTCCAAATTATGGGCTGATCCGTGAGTGTATCGACACCAATCTTAATTTTTCGGGCTGATCCCTAAGCCGATCCCTATGTCTATTTTGGGCTTAAAGGCGTCTACACATTGGGAGCAATTTTCGTCAAAAATTGCGTTTTTGACAGAAATTTAACGTTTCTCCCTACAACGCTGCAGGGAATTTCCTTCAAAAAAGCAATTTTTGACAAAAATTGCTCCCAATGTGTAGAGGCCATAAAGGAATAGGGTAACATTTGAAAAATTTGTAGAATATATTGAAAAATTAGGTAATTCAGAATCATTTCTAATTCGGTTTTTTCTTAATAATTCGTCAGAATTTCAGATAAACAAAAGAAAATATAAATCCAAGAAGAAATACTCTCAAGTGTAATATGTGTTATTAAGGTTTGTACTACTTCGTCGTCTTCTTTTTCTCTTAACCCATACGAAACAGTGAACGAATCTAAAAATTCTGAATAAAAAATGGTTTCAAATTACCCAATATTAGCCTACAACTCTTCCGTCAAAGTTCAAGTAAACAAAAAACCGCCCCTAGGGTGAAAAGTCAATCAAATTATTATTCATTGTAAATTCTAATGTCAAATTAAAAAAATAAACAAATAAGCATGACAAATACCAAGGACCGATAAATTTACTTTTGACTGTGACCTCATTGTAGCAAAATCACCTTAAGAAATGTCCACTAACAAATAACAAAAAATAATATACATTTATCGAAGAATTTTCTTAACAAGGTGCATGTTTTTTCTTCACACTTTCCTCTCACTGACTGAGAAGAAACACGAAGAAAAAGAGTATTCAGCAAAAAAAGAATACCTCTGAAGAGGTGCTAAGAGAGCAAGGAAAAAAATATCAAATTGCAGATGCAAAAATTAAAATTGGTTTTTACCTCTTGACTTGTGTCGTGGGTTCCTCAATGCTATTGTCGCTGCCGCCACTCCGATTGCCAATTGTGGCCACCACTTGACGATCGGTATTGCATTTGGGAACCCACGACGCCACAGCCACATACACCATCGGTTTATTTTGCACAATAAGACGCTGCTTCCCACCACTTTCGAAACTATAGTAATAATCACCATCATCCCTGCAATTCTTACTCATTTTACCCAGATCACTTAGTCGGAGTTTAGGATTGCCATTCTCATCAACACTTCCCCCATCAACATCATCCCCACCGTCGTCATCATCCACACAGCTCGAATCTGGTGTGAGCGATGATGGGATACTCTTGGAAAAGTCCACATACAGTGGTTCATTGGATGGTTTCCTGTGGAATTCATCCTCGAAACCACTCGTTGACGATTGTCGTTCGTAGTTGCTGTAGCTGCTGTAGTTACTCGATACGCCACCAGAGTTGGAACGTCTATTCCGGAAGAATTCATCCTCAAAGGGCATACCTTGAGGGAATTTACTGGAAAAGGCCTGTGATCTCTTTTTCTCTTCCATATTGAGATCCTTCATGTGAAAGTCACGTTTTGTCGGAGATTTTTTCCGTTGTACGGCAACACTGTTGATGCCGTTGTTGAAAAATTTTGTTGATTTTCCAGCCAAATTTGTCTGATAAGCCCTTTTTTGACTACCACCTGTTGTCACAACACCAGCCCTATATTTCGGCACAATGGACTCTACAGAAGTTCCACTACTGCCATTTGGTGATTTTGAGTGGACTGAACATGGTGGTGTCTTATCACTGCTCGTTGTCCATCGTGTATCAACAATTGCTTTTACCTGTTGATAGCGATTTGACACACGATACGTGACATTAGGCCGCTGACTTTGTTGCCATCGTGTTGTGACGAGTGTCGGTGAATCCGGTGGCAATTTCCTGCATGTCTTTATTGATGGCACCCGCCTCTTGGACTCCTCATCACTCCCAATGCCACCATTCTTGCCGCTATTGCCACCAACACCTCCAGCAAACTGTCTAACACTTTTACCGCTACTCCCCAGAGATCCGACCCGTATCCCAAGAAGTACCGGCGAACTGGTCAATCCGCTGTACTTTGTGGTGGAGCGAAAAGAGCTGTATGGCCTCTGCTGTACTGATATTTGTCCACTAGACATTGCTTCAATTTTTTTTCTTATTATTTTTCAATATTTATCGTTCCTTCTCAAAAAGACTTCTTCTCTGGACAGTGTCGTCTTATCGTTGATTAATTGAATAACTTTATAAAAAAAATCCTCAAATACCTTCTGTTCACCACTAATTTAGAGATCTCCTAATAAATGCACTTGTGTTATAGTTGATAAATTCATGTAGTTCAGCTTCAATGGTCGTTTGTAAACTCCTTTTTCAGTTTCTATTGTTCATATGACTTCTTCTCCTTTTATCACATTTCACTGTTAAACCGTTCCTTTTATTGTATTAATCTTCTTATTTATAGTGCACAAAACATTAGGAATCATTTATCATTGTGCTTGTTTGTATTCAAGCAAAAAACAACACACAAAAAAAAACTATTCAATATCACAAAATTTATGGCAGTGAAATTCTTATTAGTATTTTCTCTCTCCAATTCTCTCTCCACAATATTGCATTTATATGGTGTTCACTTTAGCTAATTTCAAATTACAATAGACTTTGGAATTATTAAATGGAATCAATTAAACTATAACATGATGCCAATCTTCCTCATATGGACAAAGAATATCAATCAGACACCAAATTGTGTTGAAGCTTCTAACAACAACAAAAAACAACAAAAAAAAAAGACACCAGCAATAAACGACACAAATAGAAAGTTTTCAGGAGAAATTAAAGATACCAGAGGAAAAAGCAATCAAATTTCACTTGATTCTAATTATTTCAGCTATATAACAAATACCTCTGACATCTTACAAACAATAAAACAATTGAGGATAACTTCATAATATTCTTTTGTGCAGTGTGGAATTACTCAAACAATTTGTTCCATCGACGTAGTCAAAACACAAAAAAAAGAACACAAGTAATTTTCTTACTTGAATCGTCTCTAAGGTTCAATGATCACAGCTATATATGTGCAAAAAAAAAATAATTCACACAATTTATCTTTTTCCGCACCTTTTTCTTCTATCTCTCTCTTTTCCGCAATTTCACACCGTTACTGAAAAATTTTCCAATAGTAAGAAGTCATTGTGACATTTTGCAATTGAGTTTATGACTAATGAGCAACATACAATTACTTTTGTTTTTGTAAACATCTCTTTTACATTTCAACGTTCCAAAAAAGCAAATGTTTTGTCCTTCCCACACTCTATCAGATTTCGTGATTTAATTTGAAAAATTTTAATATATTTTTTTTAAATTGTAAGGAAAGCCTATGTGTCCTAGTTTTCCGAAAGAAAGAAACAAAAATTGTTGTTTTGACAATGAGAAACGGATCATTTTCAAAAAGAATCTTGACAGCTTTTCTGGAGAATTTTTAAAGATAGCTTTGACCAATGATTAACGAATATTCTTTAATATAATAGGGTCGAAAGAACACATCTTTCGGTAAGGAAAACTTCTTAGCAGTTTCGTTAAAATATTTAAATTTATCTAACATAATGAAATTCTAAAAACATATCGTTTTTTTCTTTGGTCTACCCTTTTCCTGATGAAAAACACAATATATAAATTTTCTATTCTAGGTACAGTAGACTCTTACTCAATCGGGCGAAAAATTTTGTTGGCAATTTTCACGTTTAATTATGAAGCAAATTCGCTCAAATTAGCTGTAGTCGGGCTGTATGCCCGATTGCGAGTACTGTACCGATTGTGATTACTGTACTGAAAGAGTGCCAAGAGGTCATGACCCAAGTTCTTAAAGAACCAATAGAGGTAGGGGAAGATCCCTATGCTTCGTACGATCCCAAACTTCGTAATGACTAAATTATTCCCGTGTTTCTCAATAAATGTGACTCATTGCACCCATATTTTAAAAACTGGGGGAAAGTGCCCATCCCAGTTTATGAAATGTATTGTTGAGTCATTATTTATTCAGAAACATAGGAAAAATCCTCCTATTCTTTCGCCACTTATATCCCTCGATTCTGAGATAAATATTTAGGCGTAATCTTTAAAACGTAATCTTTTTTAATTTTAATGTGTCAAATTTCATTAAGCCAAAATAATATAAAATGTTACAATTTTCACAATAAGGCTGAATTGGAAATGCCAAACTGCTTTAAGATTTCATCGATCATTCTCATCGATTGATGATTCAAATAATCGATTGATATAAGGGAAATATTTGATATTAATATTAAATAATCAATTTAAATCTTTAAATTTTCTTTATTTTTAGATCGAAGGGATAATTTGTAATTTTTGAAAAAAATCTCCTCAATTCCGAACTAAAAAACGGGTAGATTTAAATTAAACTTATAGTGTCAAGAATGAAAATTTACGATCCTGAATAAAAGACTAATAACGATAGTATCTATTTTAATTCTGCCTCGAAATTTTCTGAATTTAAAGGTTTGGAATAATACAAAGTAGTATTAAAATTAACGAAATCTTAAAGGCGTTTGACATTACAATTCCAGCTCCGTTATTGTAAAGTTTGTTACATTTTATCTTGGTTAAAAGAAAATTGATACTTTAAAAATTATAGATCTTTAACAGAGTCCAGCTTTTAAAAGGCGATTAAGGTTTAAATAGATTGTGGAAACTGCTCTCTTCTGGATTTCTAGCAGTTAAACTGTGTCGTCCTAGTATCCAAATGAATATTAATAAATCGCCTTTTGAAGCGAAATACTCTTAATTTTGTATCTGTTGTAATCTGAATTTCAAATCATATACTTCTTCAATTAAAAAAAATTGGTAATACAACATACGCCTAAATTATTAGACTCTTTTACCGTTATTTTTCAAGACCGATATCCGATTTTAAGACAGCGACGGACGTATAACAGAGGTCAAGAAAATTCAAAGCGCTCTAAATTAATATCATTATTATTAGTATTATAGAGAGAAAAATAAGGAAAATCGTGATGAATAAATAAATTATAAAATTGTACGTGATAATTTAGAGTAGAACAAAAAACTTCCAAGTGTAAAAAATCTATGAAGCTCAAAAAAGGTTCTTCAAGCTCAATTACAAATACATGTTAATGAAATAAAAATAATTTTGAGCTGCCCATTTAAATGTTACTATTCCACATATAAAATTTTATTTAAAAAGAAAATATGTCACAGTGAATATGACTAATTATGTTTTGTATGCTTCTGGATAACTTAAATCGAGTCATTATGCCTCTGTTTTGTAATGTGATTTTTACGCAATATTCTCCTCGTCAACTAATGCAATTCTAAATTACTTTTTTTTTGCACCTTTCCGTACAAAAGGTGAGAAATTAGGCCAACGTGTCTATAAGTCAATAGAGCGATAGCAAAAGGAAGAGAGGCACAGGTAAGAAGCAGAACAAATAGAAAAATTGTGTCAATATCATGGATTCTATTGTGGAATTCTTTCTTAGTTGTTGCTTTTTTTTGCCTTAACCAGTGCTTCACTTCCCTTGTCTGGTTTCTACCATTTTTCATCATTATATACATAACTCCAATGTATGGTTTTAAATCAGTCTTTAACGGTGTTCGAATGTATCTTATACAGTTGATTGAATTTTGATAAGAAAATGTATTGAAAAGGCAAATAGCGACAAGACACAAGATTGCAAAAAAAGGTAAAAATTTACACAACAACACATTTCAATTTCTCACTGTTGTTGTTTTATTACTCTTTTCCATATCAACATAGCCAATTGTTGTCATTCACCAAAGTTCAAAGTCACATCGTGCAATTGATATTTGTTGTTAAAATTCTTTTTTTTGTGTATACTTCATCTTATTTCCCTTTCACTTCATCTCTCTGGTTTACCACACAGCAAATTGCAGCCACACCGTAAAATCATTATACATATCTTGCAAAACATGGTAAAGAACTTTAACTGACTGAGTTAACAAACAAAAAAAAACGAAGTTCCAACAAGAAATAAATTCGAAACTCTCGCATGATTTCAAGTTAAACTCGAACAAGAAATAATATATGGAGATTTTCCCTCTCATTGAGATCATTTTTGCTGTGATCAAAAATAAATTTAAAAGAAAATAAAAGATGTGAAACTTTCTTCTTCATGAAATCTTAATATATCAAGTACTTAAGTGTTCTCAGTTGTCGAAAATTTTCACATTTAGGAGAAAATTATGATTTTTTTTTTTTTTTTTTTCAAAGTTGTTTCTGGCAAAGTTGTCAGCTACTTATATGAAACCCTTAAGTATCAAAAGTGTAAATCTGACTTGAAAGAAATTGTTTTTGGTAATAAACTTTATGAATTATTTTTCATATAAATAAAATTATGAACAATTTCAAGTATAGAACTTCACTATTTATTCAAGGAGAACCTGGGAGCTACCGCATGTTACAATTCCTTAGGAAATCTAAAGAGCAATAGAAATTTTATTACTTAAGTTATTTCTCATTTTTATTTTTATTAATTTCTTAACAAGAAGTCGTTCTAAGTTCCAATAATTTGCAGTTGCCCTCTTCAATTCATCGCTTCCCAAATCAAGTGAATAATTTTTGACTTTGAGTCTCTTTTTGGTCATTAGAACTAATCTAGAATGAAAAGAATTGAATTCAGCGAAATTTACTACACTTTAATCCATAAAGCTTTTAGGATTAACGAATATTTCAGAATTTCGTTTGCGAGCGAGACTTAAGCGGTCTTCAGACTAGAGGTTTAGACTAGTTCCCGAAGAGTTCGAAATACTAAAGCGCAACCAATTCTATCTGTTTTTCAAAATTCAAGAGCTCATTTGCCCTTAATAATCTAATCCTGAGTGACTTTTTTTAATAATCTTGACTGATACAAAATAAAAGTTTAGAGCCATATGGCTTTGTCTTAAGGTTCAAATAGACTCAGGCTGATCCTTGAGAATACTTAGCCTGTAAAATTCGACAGTAAATATTTATCGCAAAACGCCATATACTGGGGAATTAGGACATACAAATCCTTTGCGTAAGTTTCCTTTACTTAATACTTTTCTGCCAAGATCTACAGACTAAATACTCTAAGATCAGCTTGAAGCTATTAGCATAGGTCCTTAGATTTTAAACTTGTATAAAGAGGTCTTCATACTAAAGGTTTAGTCCAGTTCCAGAAGATGTCAAAATCCTAATTGGAAACCAAATTTAATGGGTTTTTCTGAATCTAAGACATCATTTGCCCTTAATAATCGAATCCTAAGTTAAATTATTCTAAGAACACAAAATCTTGACTTGTTAAATCTTATACATTTTTCAGACTGAAAGCTAAGCCTGATTCCCAAGAACCTCGCAATTCTAAATAAAAAGTAATTTGCACTGATTTTTCAATATCTAATGAATTATTTAGATGTAAACATCCAATCTTAGGCTACAGTTTCATCAAAGATCTGGATCAATAAGAAATTAGCTTAGTTAAGCCTTATGGATAAACCTCATATCTGAAGACTGTACGGGACCTGCAGCCCGTATTATTTTCTTTGTGAAATGTGCCCGCATTTTTTGTTTATTTAACAAATATTTTACCATACATTTTCGTGATATCTTTCTTTTCGGAGTTAAAAAATTTCAACGAATCACCCCAAACTTGTCTGATTCATATGTCAAAAATTTTAAATGTCTGGAACATCTCCATTAGTATCTTCCACTTTGGGCAACAGCAAAAAAAGAGACATCAAGAAGACTCATCAATCGCACCAATTGGTATTGAGTGTAAATTTTTGCAAACCCAAACAAAGTTTAACCGCCAAAAAAAAATCAAGTGCAAATTTACGAAAAAAAAATCAAATAACAAGACTTTCAGACACGCAAACACAATGTAAATAGTTCGTCCAAACAAATTTCCAAATTAA
This sequence comes from Phlebotomus papatasi, assembly GCF_024763615.1. Lineage (NCBI taxonomy): Eukaryota > Metazoa > Arthropoda > Insecta > Diptera > Psychodidae > Phlebotomus > Phlebotomus papatasi. The sequence goes on from NC_077222.1 coordinate 27,439,209, forward strand.
CTGGTCCAAAATCCAAGGAAAAGCAACATGCCTTTATTATTTCTGCGTCCATCTGTATCTTTAAACATGGAAGATGGTACTTTCGCAACTTATGACCCATTCTTAAACTCTCACAAGACAAACATTCCCCCTATGACTCAGTGAAAGAAAGACTTCCAAACATGCTCTTTTCAATTGCAAAATGTGACTATATATCTTTTTATATTTCTCATCGAACTTAAGAGAAAATACTGGGGAGAAAACAACAAACATTGTTAATAGTGATTCAACTTTTTCATCGACACAATTCTGGAATTTCTGATTGAAAATTTCCCAATGAGGATGATAGCGCATCATGTGGCTGAAGAGACGGTTATTTCAACGGAAATTCTCATGAGTGAAGAAACACATGTTTTTTGGGAAACACTCATATAGCACTGGACTTTTAAATATTTTAAGTGAATTTTAGTAGATATTTAAAAAAAAAACTCTAATTAATCTCACTATTTAGAAGTCACTTGAAGAACTTAAAACTCATTTAAATGCACTTCTTCTTCCATGTAAAACTGCAGAAGGAGTGTGCTGTTCACACTGCTGCCTTCTGCATGGAACCAGTCGGTGATACTGAACTGGTTGGAGGTTCTCACTAAACCGCAATCCCCTCAATCACTTGAGGTTGTTATGTTGTTGGAGCCTCCTGAAGCCAACACACAACTCGCGCTAAACTACATATAAGACAAATGAGAGAGAGAGAGAGAGAGAGAGAGAGAATAAGAGAGAAGTATCGCGAAAAGAGAATAAAAACACGATGAATGACTTGTATGAGTCAAAAAGTAACCGTCCGCCTTACAAATACTACTTCAATTTCATTTAAAAATGAAAAAAAAACTTTGAAAAAAGAAAAATAAGCAAAAGTTCAGTTGAAAAAGCCTCTCAACTCTAACGTATATGTATAGTAAGATCTTTAAAACTTTTCTCTCTCTCTCTTTCTCTGAGGTTACCCCTACTACTCAACAGTTCCATCAGCATTAGCTTTGGAGCCCAAAATCTTAAGGTGATTTCTCCAGATTGCACGACAGAGAAAGAAGAAAAGCATACAAAAAAAACCCTCGCAATTTCAACATTTCGCGACACGCAAAATCAACATACTTCATCCCAAGAGAAAGATAGCCTAGCCCCTCCAGAAGCCCCAGAAACAAAAAAGCTTAAGAATCTTCTTCTAGAACAAAGAAAAAAATAGACTGAAGAACTTTGACCGAAATTTTATAAACCACTCAAAATACCTTTTCACTTCAATTTTGTTAATAATAATAAAATAGAGAATATAAGTTCAATATCGATATGTCGATTAGGGAATTAAACTAAATCTCATATTACCAATACTTGGACTATTTCGTGCCAGAAAAGAACGGTAAAAACGTAGTTAAAGCAAATATTTGGTCTTGTACTCAACAGAACATTACTCCTGAGTGAGCAAATTCAATCACAACTTTTTGTCGAACCGAAAGATAATTTTCTTCAATGCCAGTTTACCTAATTCAAGGATCTACTTGAGACCTAAAATCAAATTAAACTTCATTCTTGGAAGAAAGGTTTCTCAAGGTGCCCTAAAAAACCAGAACTTTTAGTGTCATATGATCGACTCAAAAACAAACTAACTTATCAACTAATAAAAGAATCCTATGCAATCAAACTTTTTAATTGAGATTGTCAACCAGTAAAACAAACTATGCAAGCCATTGCGAGGACGTGTCGACTTTGAGGCAGACCTAGGACAAGGTGGCTGAATCAATTTCAGAATCTTGTTTTAGAACGCCTTGGGATCGAATCCGAACGTCTTCCTGAAGTGGCAGAGGATCGACAAGCGTGGGCTGCTAATTTAGATGTCAAGGGCTCGCGACCCCAGTAGGGATAAGCGGTTGAAAATGATGATGATGATGATGATGAACCAGTAAAATAGTATTGGGTAAATCGGGGTGATTTAGAATTTCGAGATAACCTCACTAAGTTCTGATGGGGTTCTTTTAGATGGGTTTACCCGGTTTACCTATCTAAACGAGTTATGAATTCTCTCTCAAATCAGAAATAATTCTAAGTTAGCCCATTGTACCCAAGGGACCTTGAAAGAAGTAGGTTTGAATTAGGGTACCTTTGAAAATGGACTTTTTTCTCTTATTTTTAAAAGGAATTAAAGCTCATCATAATGTAATCTAGCTTCGCAATGGGTTTCTAAAGCTAAATAATATTAATGTCAGGACCAGTTTACATTTAAAAATAGGAGAAAAAAATCTCATTTTTAAAGCTACCCCAATTTAAACGTGCCAAACTTCCCTTAATACGGAAGGATCAAGGAAAATCCCTTACACATTTAGAACAATTTCCGTCAAAAATTGATTTTTTAAGAATGTCTCCCGTACTTCGTACTACTATACAAAAGGATATAGCAAAGAGATAATTGTTTACGAAAATTACTCCTAATGAGTAAGACTTTAAGTTCCTCAATTCATATGTTGTTTTTGTTATTTTTTAATATGTTGAGAAAATCTTATTAGAAATTCTGCATGCTATGAAGAAGTTCTTAGCTAAGAACTCTTGCGATAAGGGTAAAAATATTTTCCGTAAATTAAAAAAAAAATTGTCACTGTCTAGTAAAGGATGGTAGGGCAGTTCACCCATCTAAACGATCTAAACTTATTTGCTAAACGAATATGCACCATATTGAAACTAAGTCCGGGAGACAATTCATACGTATTGAAGAAGAGTTTAAAAGTATGATCCTTCCTCTTCCAATTTAAGAATTTAAAATACTTTTTCTCACATAAAAATAAACTTGATTAAACAACCTTTAACATTGAATCTTTTCAACTATTCTTTTTTTTATTTAGAATTCTTCAGAACTTATTATATTTGCAGTTATCATTAAAGACTTATTGAACTTGTGAAGTACTTCTTACTGAATACAATTTACATTCTAAGCAATATTGTGCAACTGAGGTCAAGTGTAATGACTTCAAGCCCTATATCATTAATCATAATTCTATATAGACAGATCGATAGATCATACAAGTCTTCGTCTCTTCCAACAAAGATTTAGAATTAGGTCAAATCGTAATGAATGATTTCCTTTCAACAGAATTAAGCGATTATAATTTCAATTTAATTTCTGAATCATAGGATATTTTTTAATATATATCCTCCAAGTGATCTTCATAATTTTTGCACGACATTTAACATTGAGACAAATCTCTTTTGGGCTAAGCTTTAAGCTTTCAGAAGGTGAGGTCAAATTGTGGTTTTACCTTTCTTCACCTAGCACAGTGGCATTTTTTGCACCTTTTTTTATTGCTATAATTGTTGAAACAATGTTGACATGCTGACTTAAATTAATTTGTTGACATTAACTTCCGAAATACTCGACATTTCATGTCAACGAGATAATTTGACTGAATTTTTATTAAAGCTCACAAAGAAAAACTATCTTGCTCAACAGCATCATAATGGAATAAAAAAATACCCATTCTTAAGTACCAATTTTGAGAGCTCTCTGCGGGACTTTATGACGAGGAACTGCGAATTGAGGTTTATATATCTGTTTTTCTTTTCTCTTCATCAAAAAACATTTTTAAAAAAAAATTAATAGATTTTCCTTCATTTCCGTCTCTCACACATTTTCCACCCAATAACTCAACAATGATATATTTGAACAGAAAAAAATTAAAACATTAAAATGTAGATCATAGACTATATTAGCCCGATATATTTGTTACATCCTATTGGATTTCACAAAAGATTCCTCAAACTTATGGAGTTTACCGCACACAAAAAATCGCCTTCGTGCTTAAAATGTAGGACAAACATATCACCACCTATAACACCTTCACTCAAAAAAAAAGAAACTTCTCCAATAAGTGCAATATAAAAATTCTATAGAGAGACGACTCAATAGTGGAAGAAGGTGGAATCAGACGGTGAAAGAATTTTTTAAGGAGTGAATAAAAAAGAAAAACCGACATCAAATTCGCAAACTCCCATTTCACCGCTATACAATAATGAGGAGGGAAGCATAACAATAAGTTTGCCATCTCAAAGAGTCATCATCATACAAACACTCGACGTTTGTAATGATTGATGAAAGACCTGAGAGTGCGAGTATACAAAAGAAAATGTGCGTGGTGCAGAGGAAACATCTCATTTTTCTCCTCAATGCAGACACATCATTACAGAAAACAATAAAATAAATAATGATACGAATTTTAAAATTAATTTTCAATAAAACATCATTTCACATTTATCATTATAATAATATCTTTTTACACGGTAAAGAAATTGTAAGGAATCTCAGCGTAAATACTAATATCATTATGATAGTTATAAATTATTTTTAACAGCATGTGTAATTTTAATGTTAAATATTTAAAACGTTGCGGAAATATATCACACTTCCGCGACTTGAGTGGCACTTTTAGTATATGTGTAGAACCCCTCAATAATTAAATTATAATTTTTAAATAATGTAATAATAAGAAACTTAAAAATTGTGCAAAAACTTTATTACAAACTTTTCGAGATAAAACTGGATTATGAAAATGAAAAAAAAATCTCTATGTGGTACTGTAGTAATTCATAAATAAAAAATCCTAAAATTCCACTAAAATCGTGGAAGTGCGAGACTATTATATTTATTATAAGACTTAAAAATCTTGATAAAATAAAAATATTATTTCAACTTAATAAAAATATTATTCGGTCGGTGTCGGAGAACTAAGTATAATACTTTTCAAGGTCTAAGGTTAAAGAAGTTTTAGAGGGCGTATTTCTTAATAGATATTGAACCAATACATATCCGTTGCAAAGGTCTTTAAATCGCGATTAAATCAGTACCAATATATCTATCAATTATGAGCCGATAACTAATTTTTATCTAAATTCAGTTAGTTTTACTGCTCAAACTCCACGGAGACAGCAGTATAATCCCTCGACTTTGAGTTATATATATATTTCGTCTCCTTTACCTCCAAGGGGTCGTATTTTGGTAGAATTTTGGAAATCTGAAGTTTCGAGTTTTTTGGCGTCCGACGCTTTTTGTCCGTCCGACGACGGTCGCCAGGTATAGAGGCCAAACGGTTAGAGATAGAGACTTGGAACCTTCCGGGGACCCCCCCCCCCATAAGTCGACCCAAGGATCGTTAACATACCCCTCATTTTTCCCCCACCCACCCCTTCCCCACCAAAACCATGTTTTTTGGGATTTATCGAAAACGCGTCGTGCGATTTTTTTCGTTTTTGGGTATGTTTTAGAGATTATCTATTCGGACATTTCGTCCTTAGACGAAAATCCCGTTGAATCATTCCTAATAACGGTTTTTCAAGGTCAAATGTTAAAAAGACACTAGAGAGCGCATTTATCAAGCGAATGGGATCATGTTTGGGGTTGTTGGAAAGATCTTGGAATTTGTTATAAAACTGAACCGGTTATAATTGGTTCTGAACCGGTAATGAACCGATTCATAGCCGATAACTAATTTTTTATCTGAAAATCAGCTCTATTGCTTTTAAAACTATTCTGGGGAATATTTGAATGATGAATCGATTCAAATCGGTTCAAGTCGTTTGAAAACCGGTAAATCATGCTAAAATACTTTTGAGGTATTTCGCAAAGTCTGGGACGCTTTGCCACCCCTTTTATTACTTCTAAGCATTTTTTTATTTTTCGCTGATCTAAGAATCGTTTTAAGTCGCGTATTAATAAACATTTAATCAATGAAAATTAGGTTTACGAAGTGTTTGATTCGTAAATTGGATCTTTATGCCTCAGCCACATCTTTAAGATCAGTAAAATTTCATGAAGTCGAAATTCGAATCTCTGTTTTATTCACACGCTTTGTATATGTCTATCTCATTCTTTCGTACTCTTCTTCTTCTCATAAACATCACAAAACATTAAAATTAGCTCAGTTGAATTCGGAGTGCGAAAGAATGAGATAGACATATGCAAAGCGTGTGAGAAAGAAAGGGATGTGAATTTTGATTTCATGAAATTTGCCTAATCTAAAGGTGCGGCGGGCCATTAATATTTCCAACACATCTTTCGCGTCAGGAAAATTTCATAAAACCGAATTTACATCCCTCCCTTCCACAAACATTTAACATATATCCATCTCATTCTCTCGCACTCTTCTTCTTCTTTTGAACATCACAATAAATTCAATTTAATTCATCGCAATTTTGAGTGCGAAAGTATTTGGGTATAGCATCTATCTCACGAATTCGAACATTTTGCAAAACTGGAGCACTTTACCACCCTTTTCTTACAGTGTGTCCAAATATAAAACCAATCCACAGGGAGAATTATATTGAAGAAAAATTACTTAAAATAACACCTACATGTCAAGCATCGTGCGTCATTCACTTACACATAATGAGTGACCATTTCGCTTATTGCTTAATTATGGAGGAAAAAGATATAAAACTAGTCCAAAAATATAAAAAATACAATAAATAAAAATTTCGCACACCTTACGCAACACGAATAAGTGACAGACTGGAAATGAAGAAAAAGGTGCGAGGAAAAAACCAACATTAGTTCGAAAAGGTTGGTTAAAACACCTTTTGGGAGAGAAAAAAAAACTCTAAATGATATATAGTAATGAATTTAGAAAGACGGAGAGAGAAACAGAGAGAATATCACTGTAATGACATTTTATATCTATTTTATTGTATTTGTATATATATATTTCTATTTAATTATGTTGAACTTGAATATCAGTTACGTGACACTCAGACTCACCATAATTGGATTTAGAGGCAAACTTTGTGACAATTTTATGTTCTTTCTGATATATATTTTCTGTTTCTTCAATTCTATTCCGACAACGCTTTACACACCGTCAAAGTCGCATCATTTTATCACATTTCATATATAACAACTTTTCCGGATGTGACAACTCCAACTTTATATGCCCACAAGAAGTCTTAGCAGTAGTGTTTATCATCATGAATTTATACAATTGTGCAAATAGGAGAATTTTAGTAGATAGACTCCCAAGAATTGCTCACAGAGTTGGATTTCTGATAAGAGATTCCATTGAATTATCTTGTCGCCGCCAAAAATTCTTCAGCAATTCATTCATTTCGAATTATACTTCCCAAAAAAAGATTTGCACTCATACTTAAAGATAGCTACCTTGATTCAGAAGATCACTTGATAACTTAACCCTGTTCACAATTACGCATTTTTTCGATATTCATCACTTTACTCACTTAATTATCAACCCACCCCCTTTTCACAATAACTTTATTTAAAAATTCATTTTTTTTTTTCACACCAAAAGTCGCCCGAAAAAAGTTTACAATGACATGTCTTCAAGTTGAAACATAATCTGTATGAAGATCGATGATGGTAATAAGAAAACCAAAAACAACAATATAATCATCTCAAGTGAATCATCATTTCTCACTTTATCAAGATATTTAAAGGTCAATGAATTAATTAGGTCACAGACACCTAATTCACTCTGCAATTTTTTTTTCTTCTTTTTTTGGCAATTTCCGATTAAATTTCAACCAAAACCACATATATACAACAATCACCGTCAAAAGATGACTGAGACAAAAGCTAAACTGAAAATTAATTTGTCCACTGTAGTCTCATAACTTTGCAATAATTTTCTCCCATGTCTCTCTTGGCAATCTTTTCAGCTCACCTTTTTGCATACAAACAATATATATTCAATCAAGAGCACAGGATAACCTTGTTCTTCATCCTCCTCACCAGATGCACACATGGAACAAACCAAGCAGTCAGCAATAAAATTACTTCTCAATGGTGCTGCATGGCATTTAATGGCACTGCAGAACACCTCCGAAAATTTTTGAAGTAAAACACATAATCAATTAATGACAGGAAAATCTAATTTTAAAAATTTGCTGAATGCTTAGACTCAAGATGAATAATTAAAATGTAAAAGTCTTGGTGAAAGCAAACGAAATAGTCGTCGATCGTGCCCTACAATATCAAGAAGGCAATTCTCATCTCTTGAACCATATTGGTTTCAAATCTGAAACTTTGTTCATACACTGAGAAAAAAAAGAGGCTACGATTAACTTTTTTTCGTCATAACTTTAACACTTTTCGGGTGTAAAAATATATCAACATTTTTTAATGTTAATTTTACACATTTTGAGGGTAAAATCAACACGAAAAAAGGGTAACTTTTACCCCTAATGCACCTAAAAAGGGTAATATTTACACCGATTTCGGATCGATACTGCAGGGTAAAATTAATATTTCCGGAATGTTATTTTGACTTTTTCGGATTTCTCTAAGTGTATACGGAAAGTCACCAAACAGAATTTGCCACATTCAAAACATGTTAAATTTTGGCTTTTTAATAAAAAAATACCAATTCGAATTTACGAAGTTTCAATTCGATTTTGAGATTTTGAACTTATTGTAGAAAATGCATTTATCAAAATTTTACCCTTCTTGCTTATTTACGCAGTTGTATTTATACAGTTAGCTTAAAGGAAACTACTGGGGCACAAATTCTAGAAGTTATTCATCTATATCAGTACTCATTTTATTAGGGGTCCATCTGGAAAATGATTGCCCCTATATCAGTACTATTTCTGCAAAAATGTGGCTATCATTTCAAAATACAATCTGTTTTTTTTAACGTATCACCGGTCTGGAGCTTAAACCGTACATTGAGTGAGAGAAATTTGAAAAGTTAAAATAATGTTCCACAAATGTTAATTTTACCTTACGGTATTGATCCGAAATCGGTGTAAATATTAGTTTTCTATGTATATTTAGGGTTAAAGTTACCCTTTTTCATGTTAATCTTACCCTTAAAAAGGTATAAAATTAACATGAAAAAATGTTGATATACTTTTTTATCCAAAAATATTACCTTTATGAGAGAAAAATTAATTGTACATTCTTTTTCTGAGTGCAGGAGATATCAACTTCTAGTTGTCGATGATCCCTAATAAATAAAACATGTTACTTAGACGTTTCCCATCCCCACATTCTCCTTTCCAACCAAAACTGTGTTTCTTCGGTTTATCTCGACAAGGGCTCCAAGGATTTAATTTATTTTCGAGGTAGCCCAGTAGGGAAATTCTATAATTTTTATGACATTGCCATAATGCTTATCGGGTTTTCTTGATCATATCACAAAAGTTCGAAAATGCAATTCAATGATTATTTTTTGGAATATCTTAGTGATACTTTATAAATACAGGCCCCGTCTGGATTGCTTTGTTTTGTAAAATTCATAGTAATTTTATTTGCCATAAATCACAATTATGTGATTTCTGACAATGTCACAGTTACAGAATGTTTTTGTCGATAAAGCTCTTCTGAGGTTCGAAAAAAATCTGCCATATGTCATTTATAGAGTGTTACATAATTCCCCTAGAGGTGTACACTTCATTCATGGATATCGACGATAATTTTCGACATCGAATTGTCAAAAGCCGAAGTTATACAACTCTAAAGTTCCTATTTCTCAACAGACTTGCTTAACTCATACGATAACTATTCTATACTCATTGAAAGCAGTTTTCGTCGAAAATTGTTTTTTTTTTTTGACAGAATTATGATGTCTGCCCCTACACTAGTTCTGCTCTGAGCGTCTCATATACCTATGACCAGAATAATCGCCCTTTTGAATTTTTAAAAGTCATAATTTAACCAAACCGCTCTAGAGAACCTATTTTTCAAGGGATTTTCTTAAATTTAGTTTTTTATGAAAGGTCTTGAAGTTTACAAGTCGACTAACATCATTATCGGACGGCACTGAATATGTCAATGCCCTGAATTCATCCCTTTTTTATAATTTTTTAAATACAAATGTTAAGTTTCACAGGCAATCACTGAGTTTCGCTGAGAGCTCTATCTTATGAGTTCGAAAACCATTCGAACTTCGACAATTTCGCAAAGCTAGGAAGCTTTGTTATTTTTTCCACTATGAACCTACAAGTAAGACCTATACCAGATGAAAATTCTCTATTAAAATAATGGGTTTTGTAATCTAAAAATTTGAAAGGAATTTAGTTTATAACATATAGGATATTTAATTTTAAGAAAAAAATCCACGATAAAATTCAAGAAATCAAAAGATTGCAATAGCATGATCATTTTTTTCAATCATATCGAGTTTTTGCAATATTACAGTCCCACATTGGTTTCTCACAGTCATTTAAAAAAAATATTAACTCTTAAACTCGTTCAGTTTTCTCATCTTAATTTATTTCCATACAAGAACACAAAGTGAGATTTATTATAATATCAAAGCATATTAACTCTTTTCCATGGTTTTCTCATTACTTCATCTCTTTTTTGTACACTCTGACCAACGTCAAAGACAAAAATTGCTCGAGTTTTCCTTGAAAAGTCTTGGTGCAGGTATAACGTCTTTTTTTTGTGCCTCTGCACTGATCTTATTTTATGATCCTCACCAAGTAGCAATTTCGAGTAATATTAAAATGAAGATAAATTTATTTTAGTAGACATTTTGACATCATAAAATTGCAATTTGGAGTCAGGTTGAATTAACCATTGAAACTCAATGTGAATACCAATCGGCAGACCAAATAAACCGATCAAGCTTCCAACAAGGGGATATTTTAATAACAAAAGATCAAGAGGATCACAATAAATATCACAAATATTCACGGACACAAGTGCAATTGCATATTGTAATTTTAAATTAAGAGAAATACAAGACAATTTAAAGCTTCTTTATTTCATTTTTTTCTTGTAAGTTGCCCAATAAGAAATAAAATTTCCTAAACAATCCCATTATAAACTATTGTTACATTTTTTCATTCACAATAATTGTGCTTTCAGTTTTTTTTGTGGAAAAAAAAGAGAAAAACTATTCTAGCAATCTCACTTGAAGAAAATGTATGGGAAAAAGTTAAGAGACATTATTTGTGACTTTATGAGACCTACAAAAAACTTAGCAAATAACGCTTTTTTCTATTAATCCGTATTCACAGGATAAAAGAGACTTCAGAAATTTTCTCTTTGCAATTTTACAGCATCTTAGTATCTTTTCATTCAGGTGGCAACATCTCAAGAAATAATAACAACACAATCCACCATATATGGCGTCAAGACGAGAAAATTAAACAAGTTTTCATAAATACTAACATAATATTTTTCTTTTTTTATTGTCTCATCTAGCCTTTTTTAACATTGCCTTCACAGGTCTCCTCGGCCAGCCAAAGGATGCAATAATCCAAAAGAAGCACAAAGGAGAAAATAATAATTATCTCGAGGAATATAAGTGATGAGACTTGTCATGAAAAGTATTTCTCAATTGTGAATGCTTCTTCAACTAAATATAGCGACAATACAGGACTGCAGTACAGACATGTGAAAGAAATGAAAATGCAGCCTCAACGTTATACGCAGGGGTCTCTCAACATTTCATTTTTCCATACGGTTTTGCATAGAGGCACTGAAAACTATTGGCAAGTTTTTTGTTAAAGAGAATTGACTTATCAGTCTGATATATTACAAAATTGTGCATTAAAAGCTATCTAAAAATACATATTTCATTATGCTCGCCGAAATAATACAAGAATTACGAGGAAATTTGTTTAAGTCGCGGTGCAATATCTGCAAAATTTTTACAAGGAAAAGAGAAAAATATCTTCACTTTTTATTAGGCTTGATGGGCCCCTGTTATTCGTGATAATTTATTTAAAAAAAATATGCAACCGGTTGTCGAAATAGGGTAAGTGTGCAAAATTTCAGCCAGCTTTCAATTTCGACCCCTTTGAGTGTAACTTCGGCCAAGCACCTAAATTAATTAAAATTAAGAATTTAATCTTCGAATAGTTTAAAATTATTATTATTTTTTTAAATTAAAATTGTGTAAAATAAAGTGAGGTCCCTGAAAAACCGAGAACGAGAATCTCTAACTCTAATCGTTTAACCTATAGGGGAAAGTACTTTCCCTTCGAACGTTCATGCCTTCGAATAATGTGAGTTTTCTTTTAGTTTTCATAAGAGACTTACACATTACTATCAAATATTAGTTGGCTTATCATCAATTGTTGATAATACCGTGATAATTTAATGCAAATCTCTTACGAAAGACAAAAGAAATTCACATTATTCGAAAGCATGAACGTTCGAAGGGAGAGCACTTTCCCCTAGGTGATGGTTTCGCCGACGAACGTTTTTGACCACGCCCCTGGCAAGTTGCCTGAAATTTGAAGCCACTTTCTCATATTTCGATTTAAATTTATATGGGAATTTTTTTTGCACTCGCGACCGTTACGCTAAATATCTAAAAAGTGAAAACTTTTCCCGTATTATAAGATACCTTTCCGGATGGAGGGATAAATATACTAAATATTTGTTTAAATACATTTTTTCCTCGGAGCGCTGTGAGCTGAGTCCGAGATCAATTTAGGAAATTGGCTTCAAATAGCTCCATATAAAAAAAAATTAACTTGCCACATGCTTGTTTTTGACACATTTAATGATTTATAAGTCTAATATGAGTCCTACCCTAAATTTTTTAAATCACACTGCGTTATTATTTTCTGTGACTATCTGTATACACAATAAAACACAAAAACCCTAGTGCAGAAATTAAAAGAATACGTTTTAATTGAATTTATACAACAAATAAACAAAAACTTGCTTTGTAAGCAAAATCAAGTATGAATTGCGAAAATTAATTAGTTTTTTTTTCTTCTTTCGATTAAACTACTTTTTTTATCATTTTGATCATTCCCTTATTTGTTGTATATACTTCGGTATATCAAAAAGCAAAAACTTAAATAATTTATTAAAATATTATCTCCTACCATTGCTTTATAAATTATTAATGCACCTGAAGAAAAATATGGTGATTAATTTTTAATTCATTACACATTAAGCTGACTCTAAAAATTAATTAATCACTTTCAAATAGTTAAATCAGAGCAAAAATTTCACGATTTTTTTTCTATCTCTCTCTCTCTCTCAGTCATTTTCAACGGATTTAGAGATACTCCGATCCAAAGTTGAAGTCTCAATTTTATTGAAAAATATATGAACAAAAACTCACGATACACTTATGACTCAGAAATTATTCAATTGCACAAGTGAGAAAAAAAATTATTGAGGTAAATCCGTATTTCCGTTTTTATTTGTAGCATTTCTTTGGTACTTCATTTTTTGTCCACGTTTGATGAATTGATGAAAAATTTCGCCTACAATAAATTCTTATTTTTTTTCTTCAAGAAGTACAAAAGACTTCTTCTCAATATTCTTACTGTAAACTCGTGAGGGATTAAAAAAAATGTGTATCATTACTCCAATTTCTCTGCTTATCTCACTGTCACACTTAATCAACAGTTATGAGCATATTAATAATCTGGATGATCTAAATAATTTTTTAAGCAGTTGATCTTGTATTTCAACACCTCTCCTTAATTTGCTCATTCACCTAAAATTTCATTGACAAAGTAATGCTTAATGTGTGCATAATTTTACTCAATCACTCCCTCTTTCTCTCCAATATGCCACAACTTTAGAAAAATCAATCAATCACTTGCACAATTAACATTTTGCACAGATTGTGACACTTTTCGAGGAGGTTACATTGGACACATTTTTTATTGCATCTTTTTATTATAACTCTTGTTTTTTTCCCTACTTATTTAACTTCTCTTACATTTTATTTCACACATTGCAGGAGTAACTGATTAAATAATTGTCAATTATTTTGTGCTTCAGTGGGTTTTACAAGTGTCACCACATTTCTGCTAAGATTGGACATAATTTCCATAAGAAGTTGTATGCACATGCAGAGACTTTTGCAAAAAAAAAAAAATTCCATACCAAAGAGCCTTGAGCCCTCTCTGACTTTTTTTTTGAGTCACTTCACACTCTCTTGAATTTTCACTTTTGTATCAATTATATACTGTCGCTTGCATCAATTGTAGTCCTAAATTAAAATTTTTCAAATTTTATATTTTTGTTAAATTCCTTAATAATCTTGCACCAAAATTTTCAACAATCCTTTCGAATGCTCCACACAAAAATTATTTTGGTCACGCCCATTAAAAGTTAAAAATAATTTCAATCGTCCTATTTTTTCTTAAATCCATTAAAGTCTACTTTGAGTTTTATGCCAAAAGCAAGCTAATCCGTCAAGAGATACTACTGTAACGAAAAATGTTTGCCTATTGTGTCTACCGCCGCCGTCTTAGCGTAGGTAGTCGACTTTCAGAACAAACTGGTGGAAAAGCTCTTTCCTTACCAATTTACTGAAACATTAAAAAAAAACATTCCGAACTAAAATTTCCGTGAGAAAATTTTAGCATGCATAACAAGTATACGGACAAATAACAAAGTTAATCCGAGAAAGGTATATCATTTACGTACGAGTACTTTACCGCTTCATTATCGATTAACTCCGATGCAGCCGGGTTGGAAATTTCTAGGTCTTTCAAAAAAAAAAAAACATTTTTTAAACAAAACGGTTAAACAGGTATACTATCCTAGGTAATGTTAAGTTATTGGGGGGGATGGGGGTCGTCGAAGATTGGAAGTCGATATCTCTCACCGTTTGGCCTCTAGTCGTGTAACAAGCTTTCGAACAAGTAAAAATATTTTTGAAACAAGACCGATTAAATTTTGATGCAATCGGGTTGGGAATTTAAAGATCTTTCAAAAAAAAATACGAATTTAAAGCAAATTGGTTGAAAAATACGCCCTCTAAAGTTGTTAAACTTTGATCTTCGAAAATTCTATATCGAAATGTTTTTCGAATATAGGTTTAAGGACGAAATATTCACCTTGGTTACTTCCAAAACATATTCGAAAATGGCAAAATATCTAGTAGTTTTCGAAATAAACCAAAAAATATGGTTTATTATGAAAGAGGAAGAAGGGGGGAGAAAAAACGGTCCTAGATAATTTTGACTTATGGGGGGGGGTCATCGAAGACCGAAGGTTGATTCCTCTTACCGGTTGGTCTCTAGCCGTGTCACAAGTTTGTGTGTACTTATCTCTCTGTGTATACGTAGTAAAAAAAGTTTTTTTTAATACAAATTCCTGTTTCTTAATAACTAACTCATCGGTTTCGTGTAGGAAAACTAAAGTTCAGCCTGATCCTAAAGAAATTTCTCAGCGACAAAGTTTTACAGTTTGACAATCGCAAACAGGGGCCCATCAAGCCTAATACAAAGTGAAGATATTTTTCACTTTTCCTTGTAAAAATTTTGCAGATATTGCACCGCGACTTAAACAAATTTCTTCGTAGTTCTTGTATTATTTCGGCGAGCATTATGAAATAATTATTTTTAGATAGCTTTTAATGCACAATTTCGTAATATATCAGACTGATAAGTCAATTCTCTTTGGGAAAAAACTTGCCAATAGTCTTCAGTGCCTCTATGCAAAAACGTATGGAAAAATGAATTGTCGAGATTAAAATTCTCTAAATTGGAAAAGTGGTCAACTTTATACAAAAACAGACATCGTATGTAAAACCTCGATGCAGTTGATAATCGTAAATAAACTTTTTTGCATTTTGATCTTTTCGTAAATAAAGTAAAAAATAATTAAAATCTTTTATAATACGACAAAAGATGATGCAAATGTAGATATTTCTTGATGACAAAGTTGCAATTATGAGAGTGAAAAAAAGATCGTGATGACAATGAGATATCCACAGACTTCATCAATTCAATTAATTATAGGAATCACCAGAAAACCTTTCTTTGTCCGATTAAGTGTACAAAATATTAACGAAAAAAAATTATTTCATCAAATTTCCACTTAAGGTGTAGACAAGAGCAAATGCACAAGGACTTGCATACATACCCCTCTTATACTTAATACATTCAACAAATAAGAATTAAAATCGTGTAAAACAACTCATAGATGACAATTTGTCTCGAGATCATGACTTGTGATTAGAATGTGCAATTAAATATTGAATTAAAAAAAAAACACATCTCTAGAATTATTGACAATTATTCAGAAAGATCAAGGAGCAATGGAACATTATTATAAAAAGAAATATCAATAAGGATGTCTATATTCAAATACAACCCAGACACTAAATATCGAAAAATGCACTTTAATTTCAATGTTCAATAAACCATTTCAATGCAAATCACCATTTTCAACTTGATCAGTTTTTTTATTGTTAATGTTTTGTGAGACACTTTGCATCTCTGACTCAGATGGAATTAATCAAAACACTCTATATAGAGTTAATCTTGAAATTATTCACATTATTGATGTGAAAAATCACATAAATATAGAGTACAAAAAGCTCAACTTCCCCTCAAAAGCACAGATAATATAATGCATAAATGTGAGACATGTGTCTCAATAGATATTTTCAAAGTTTCCCCTGAAGCCATTTCCGCATTATTATTCTCTCTCTTTTACTGCATCTTTCTCTCTCTATCTTTTCACCTCCATTCAATATCAATACAAACAATTGTTTAAATTGGTAAATTTACCCACACTAAAAGATATAAAATCACGCCTTACTGTTGACTTTTCCACGAGATGATAGGAGCCTTTAAAGTATGAGGGCTTTTCTTTTCTTCCAAACTTATTTAAATGGTAAATAATAAATAAATTTGCATGACAATATCAACGGTGTTTTCTGACACCTTTTTATGAAAAAAAAATCGAGTAAATAATTTTTTTTAAACACTCCACATGGTGAGCAGATGGAGTTTAAAGACCCCCAGGTAATCATACAGCACCCAAGTAGACAAGAGTCGAAGGTAGAATAAAAAATATTCAATATAATCAATTCATAGGATCGCTCTTCACTTTACACTCTGAACTTTTCTTTTCACACTCGGAATGCAAAAATTACCTCCATGCAAGACATTTTTATGCTAATCACTAAATACATTTTCTATATAACCCCCTCATTCGCGCTTCTAGACACAAAGCTACTTAACCAAGGTATTTATAGAGTATACATGCAAAGTTGTTTTTTTTTTCTCTACGCTTCCGTAAATTAAATGAATCTTCACAACTCCTTAATTGACGTTTAGTCGATCCTAATGATCCTTCAACTTCTAAGGTTAAATTATTTTATAGGGCTATCTACATAATCGATTCTGATTAACTTTGTCTCGTTGGAAAGGTCTTGGAATCCCTGACAAGCCTGATTCGACTCTGCACACTCACTGGAGAAATTTATGTCCCTTTTGAATAGATTCTCCTACACAAGCGTAGAGCATTTGCTTCAATATGAACATAATTTTTTTTTTGTGTGTAGAGGCCATTAGAAAATTATTTTAATTAGGCATTTTAAAAAGAATATATGGATAGTATGTAGAAATTAGGGAAATTATACATAATGTATATCTTCAGCTAATATATAATTTCAAGATATTTAACTAAAATCTGGGAATTGAGTCAATATCTTAATATACACAAATTTCAAGTTGGAAGAATAATTCCTGAATTGCATACAATTCGTGGTGAATTTCGAAAAAAATCGTAAAATGATCTGCGTGAAACTGTCCTCTTCCCAGATTAATGTACTGAGAAAAATTACGTATTTCTTCCTTCAAGACTCATAGCAAATTAAGCTGAAAAAAAAATCTTCAATGTTTAACAGAAGTAAAACAACAATTTGATGTTGAAATTTGAAGTTTCGAGTTTTTTTTTTTTGACTTTACGCTCTTTGTCCGTCTGGTTCGTTCGGATGCCACCAGCTCTAGAGGCCAAACGGTAAGAGATAGCGACTTGTGATCTTCGGTATAGTATTTTGATATAGGTATAGGGTTGGTATCTTGATATAGTATTCAAAATTTCAAATGGAATATCACGTGTGTTAGAAAGAGTACACTCTAGTGGAGTAATACGATGAGTAAGATATTACTGTTCGTATTAATTGCTTTCTGAATCGTATTACAGGCAATTTGATCAATTTTCCATGCGTGCCAGTTGTGTTTCGGTCAGTTTTCGGGCGAAGCGCGAGAGAGAGACATGATAAAACACTTGCTATCTTTTTTTGTCATTCTCGCAGTTCAAAAAGTATCAATCTTAATATTAATCTTATATGTGACATGGTCATCAATGTTCCTCATAGATTTCACCCACAAATCTTTTCTGAAATTTTGAGGCATTGGACTAGCTATTAAAATATAATATTACAGTAGGCCAAATTAATTTATAACACATTGAAAAAAATGCTTTGTGCGAAGCATAAATCGTCCAAAGGTAGCGCGCTTTCCCCTATTTTTGAAATCACTTGAAAATGCGTTGTGCGATTTTTTCGGATATGTTTACGAAAATACCGTTGAATCATACCTAATAACGGGGTTTTCAACGTCAGATTAAATAGGCTCTAGAGAGCATAGTTATCAACCGAATGATATAACATTTGAACTCTTTTGAAAGGTCTTAGAATTTCTAACAAAACTAAACCGATAACTAATTTATATCCGAAATTTATTTATATTACTCCTAAAGTATTTTTGGCAATATTTTGAGTGATTTACAAATCGGTTCAAATCGGTTGTGAACCACTATGAAATGGTTATGACTCCACCCTATGCAATTTTCATATCTAAAATCGTTACTAAAAAAAAAGAATTTTTAATCAATGAAATTTTTTTTTAAAGGAAATTGAAATTTATGGACCTATTTTTCAAGTTTTTAGCGATAAATAAAATTTTATTTAAAATGAACCATTGTAATTTCAAAGTTAATTTCACAAAAAGTAACTTAGTTAGGAAATCAAAATAAGGTAAAACGTATCTAGCATAAGTACCTTGACCACTAAATACATTTCATTCTTTCTTGTCTACATTTTACATATGAAACACTTGTACTCTTTACACGTTTACTAGTCATGTCTTATCAACAATGAAGCAATATTGTATTCTTGAATATGAAAAATTGCGGATTGAAGTGAAAATTTTGTATGATCATCCTCACCTTTATCCCATAGCTATACACGTATTCCAAACCAACAATTCACATTTCAATCATCTCCACACTTTCCATGATTCAACAAATTAAATATTGGAAATATTAAAATTGTTTACCAAATAAGAAGTTCAAAGAAGTTTTAACAATTTCCTAATAATCAAGTATCAAAACATTAATCATTAATCAATATTTTCCAATGGGAATAATTAGGTACATTTTGATCCTTATGGAAAGGAACAAATAATAAAGAAAAACAGGAAATAAAATCAATACTTAAAAAGAGAATCAATTACTTTAAAAATATTTTGACCGTCTCGCAAGAAGTGTATATGAAAAAATAAGAAATAAAGACGAAGAATAAACAAATACAGTACAGTCAATGACATTGAAAGATACTCTTCAAGTGGATATTGAAAAAAAAGTCAACATTTGCTTATAAAAATCATTTCAACTAATTAAGACGGGATATAATAGCGATCTTTGGAAGAGTTTTTCATCAATGAATCTTTAAACTCAACCGGTAATCCAAAAGTGTCTGAACAAAAAAAAAACAAAGCACTGAAACGATCATTTAGTGCAAATGTAACATGGACTTTGATGATGATTGAACTTGAAATATCTGGTATTGCAACACTATAAAGAAAATGTTCATGGAAAAAACCAATCACTGTGGTGCTTTTGAGAATAAACCCAAAGAGAAACCTTGAAAATCTATTATATTTCAATAGAAATTACTTATAACAATTTCATTATTGCACTCAAAAGATAAGAAATGACCAAAAATAAATTGCCAATAATACCAAATATGGATAAAACCGTGTAAAATTGCACTTTAATAGAGCACTTATTAATTGATTTTGGACTTAAAAAGTATTTATGAGAAAAACATTAATTTCAATTAGTGACGTAACAGGTGATTTTAAATACGTAAATCTCAAGTTTATTCACATCATCATTAAAATTCATTTCTTTATCTCTTTTATTCGAAAAATATGATAATATCACAAGCAAAGACGGAAAACACGAATTTTTTGTTTTATCTTTTGTTTCATGTTCAAATGATCAATCGCGAGAAATATCACTTTTCCCAACAAAAATTCCCATCCTTATAAGAGTTTCATTTTCACTAATTTGTCAGAATTAATCATCAATCTCCAAAAACCATAAAGAAGTTTGTTGTAAAAAAAATGAAACAAAGTAAAAACAGCAATAATTGGGAAAACATCGAAGAAGTTTGTTAAAAATAAAAGTCACACAAGATCGAAATCGAAAAGACCATTAATTTTTTATTGCTCGATGTCAGAGAGAGGAAGAGTCATTTACATAATCCATCGATTTTGAGTTATATTGTGACTTTTCATCCCTCAGAAAAGTATTTTTAGTAGAATTTTGAAATTCTTAAGTTTGTGAAAATGGTATGACACTATTTGTGCATTCGTCTGCCCGAGTGTAAGAACTTGAGACCAAATGGTTAGAAGTATCGATATATACGAATTTCAGACTAAACGTTTAATCACGGTTTCAAAAATCCCTAATTTCTAATCAATAGCACAGCCTTTAGATCAAAGATTAGGTTCTCAATTTCATATTAGAGAAAAATCTTTAAAAAAAATTAAATTTAGATTAAATAGGATATCAACAAGCTGATCCGTTAGCTTTTAAAAATCAATAAAATTGCTTATTATTATTAGGTTGGAAACTGGCCTAAACACTTTCAGCCTGAAAGCCGCATAAGCAACACCAGATTTTTCTCTATTATCTTTAATTTATTTTTTTTTAAACATAATCGGATATTAAATTGTTAAATGTTAATCATCTGTCTAAATTCAGGTCCTAAGAAGCATTAACACAGAAAAAAATATTTTGGAAAATTGTTCGCAAATGTTTGTGAATTCTTATTGGGGACTTACGATAAATCGTATAAACCAAAAAGAAATTTGTAAAAGTTTGTACTTTTTTCACAAAAATTGTTCGTAACATGATCACTTAACGAGCAAGTATTGTACTTTTACAAAATTTGTTCGTAAATTTGAGTTTGTCTGGCAAAAAATTTACAAACAAATGACAAAATTTTACGAACATTTTTTGTGTGTTTACGAAAATTCACGAACAAATGTTTGTAAAAGTACAATAAATACCCATCGAGTGAACATGTTACGAACAATGTTTGTGAAAAAAGTACAAACTTTTACGAACTTATTTATGAGTTATTCGATTTACGAGAATTTTGTAAGTTCCCAATAGGAATTCAGAAGCATTTTCGAACAATTTTACTAAATATTTTTTTCTGTGTAGAGACTGTAATAGCTCTGGCACACCTTTTGGAACAGAAATATTTCATGTAATCGAAATTTACTTCCTTTTCTTTCTCAAACGTTTTGTAAATGTCTATCCTACTCTTTCTGTCTCTTCTTCTTCTTTAGAAAGTCATAATAATTTAAATTTAGTTCAATATAATTTTGAGACCAGAGAAGTGGAATAGACATGCAAATCTTTTGAGAAGGGACCGCGAATTTTGGTTTCATGAAATTATACCAAGATAAAAGGTGTACCAGAAGCCTAAAGAACATTTTACTCCCTTAATCAATATACCGCTCTATCCCTGATTAAACAAAAACTTAATAATTTCAAAAAACTTTCATCACTGAGAAAAAAACGGGGGTGCGATTAACTTTTTTTCCTCATAACTTTAACACTTTTTAGGTGTAAAAATATATCAACATTTTTAATGTTAATTTTACACCTCTTTAATGTAAAATTAACATGAAAAAGAGTAAGTTTAACCCCTAATACACCTAAAAAGCATAATATTTACACCGATTTCGGATCAATACTGCAGGGTAAAATAAACATTTCCGGAATGTCATTTTAACTTTTTCGGATTTCTCTCAGTGTACAGCTTCCTTTCCTTTTAAAGATACAATCAAAAGGTTGTCCAAATGAACAATCCATACAAATACGCCACTACTTGGACAAGATTTGGTTTAAACATTATTGAATTTAATTAAAGATATTTTAAATCTCAAACAAATTCGAAACCGTCTTAACCGGTAATGATCCGTGAACGGATAATGAAAGAATAATTGATTTCGAAGTAAGTGTGAACATTTTCATTTTCCGGGTTTCCTTTGTATTAAATTTGTTCAATATATTCTATTAATTTGGCTTTTCAAAAATATTTATATATCCTTATTATTTCAGGATCTTAATTAAAGAAAAATTCTTAAATTGCAACTAAATAGAACAAACAAATTCAAAAATATTGAATGTTTTAAAATTGCAAAATATGCTGATGTAAACGACAATCTAGGGTGAAAGGAACACCAATTAACACTTAAAAAACTCGTGTCTGGACCTATTGACACCCTACTCTGTACCATTTGGAATACAAAATTTGAACACTTATCCTTATCGAAAAACGCAGTTTATTGAAAAAACACCATATTACTTACATTTTATTAGATACATTAAATAAATTTCAACATTTTGACTAAAGTGTCAATAGAGGTTCCCTGTCGAAGTGGTGTTCATTCGACCCTATCTTTATATTTTCAATGCTCTTTGAACAGGTCATTGAATTGATAATCAATATAACAATTTCTAGCATTTCGCAAAGTATTAACCACTTAGTTCACCCCTATTTGTTTTTTCACTCATTGAAGAATAAACTACTCGAGATTTTTATTTAACGATCATATTGGATCAACATTAAATGACCAAATGTCTCAGAATGAAGACAAATATTTTTTAAAAAAAAGTTGCATTTAACGTATGACTCACCCCAATTAAGCAATGTATCTTCATTTATACATTTATATACCTGAAAAATTATTATTTTCCTGCTCAATCATAAATTACCGGTTTTTATTAACAACACCATCGAAAATGTGATTAAGATAAAATGCATAAATGTTGCATTAAATATCAATGGATGTGCGCACTTGAAAAATTTTTAAAAAGACAATTCCTTCCGACAATCTCCTTTTTTTTTTAAATATTTCAATGACTAAATACCACACCAGAATTTCCTTAAATGAAAGTGAAAATATCCAAAGGAAGAAATCGTGAAGAATCATGGGGGGAATTTATTCTCATGTTACCTTTTTTTTCCTCCTTCTGCCAGAGATTGTAATCTCACACGAGGAGTTTATATATAAATATATTTTTTAAAAAAAAAGGTTCTGTGTTAAACGCCAAGAAGAATTTATAGTGGTGAAGAAAAATATGAGAAAACACACCACACAATTTCTTAACCTTCACATGTATTCACGCTCAATTTATAAGAGGAATGAATTTATTGTCCTTGCAGTCATTGTCCATGACTTCCGTGGAGAACTTTTCTGATCATTAGACTCAATAGCCGTACATATGCAAAATCAATTGCATGCAGAAAAAATAAAGTTTCTTTATTGAAATCTTGTTTGTCTTCACCCCAAAATTGGTATGAAATGCCGATGCTGGAAAAACTCTCAGTCAGGAGACAAAAGAATAAGGAAATTGTTTCTAAATCGACCTTTTTTTCATCAATAATTTAAATATGGGAATCACGATGCTTCTCTTTTTCCATACTCCATTGATTCATTTATTGCGCTCCTGATTTGTCTTTATTGTCCAGTCAGTCTAATGACTTTAACCATATACTCAACCGATATAATAAGGAAACTTACTGCTGAGGTTGTATATGCTATTCAAAATATATCATAGAAGTGGATATAAGAAATTTACAAGAACGTTATCATATTAAGGAGTAATGGTATATTATTTTGTATAAAGTAATTGAATGACCCACGGGCCTTTTAAGGAAATTTGAGGCATTGGACTAGAACGATTAGCTATAGAAGTATCATATTTATAATGGGTCAAAATCATTAAAATAATATTGAAAAAAAATAGTTGTTCGAAGCTTGAGTCGTCCGAAGGTAGGGCGCTTTCGTGCTTTCTTGAAAAAAAATTAGGAGAGATCCATGTTCGAACTATGAAACGTTTAATGCCAGAGGATGTGCAAAGCCTGAAACCCTTCCCCTTTATAGTTACTTCCGGTCGCCATTTTTGTAATCCTAATCTATAAAAAAAACTTATCATAAGCTTATCCCAAATTCTTCCAAAAAATCCAGTTAATAATTTTCCAAATAAAGCCAATTGTTCCATTTAAAATGTCTATCTTATAAATCCCTCTCGATCATCATTACTAATATAGCAAAGCATTCAGCACTGAAGAGGATAAAGAAATTTTTTTTCTCACGCAGCATTAACAAAGAGATTAGTGACCCTCACAGTTCGACAACGTATATCTTAAATTTGAGTACTCTGCATACGTTTTTTTCTTTTATTTATTTCAATTCCCGGAATCTGTGACGCACAAAAGATGTGCAACACAAGGAAGTCACATACAAGGAGGACAAAATTGATGGCTTTTGTATCTGAATTTCGCAATATTTTGCAAATTTTAAACAGTATCTACAATGGACTCAATTTTATTAACCTGTCATTTTTCACCTCAATATCTCACTTATTTCTCAACCCCCCAAATATATTTTAAATTACTTGACAACTCAAAAGAAGGAGGATTCAGGAAGTTGTCAAACATCATTCTTAAAGTGACTAACCATTACTGTTTATTCTTTCTTCAGTGCCTTTGTATTTTGGGTTAATAAAAAATTGCGATGATGAAAGCATCACAAAAAAGGTATAAAGAGGGGTTAAGAAAAAAGACCCACAATCAATAAGTTTGATTTAATTTTTTCACCACACAATCATTTATTCTCCTTCCTGATCTTATTCTCAGTATACACAGGGTGTGCCGTAATTTACAAAATTAAATGTGGCCTCATTTATAATTTGAATTGCTTGCTGATATAAAGTATATTATATTCTTAAACAAAATCAATCAAAGACTATTTCATATAAGTGTATTATTTCTGAGAATAATCACACTAGAAATGGTTACCCTAATTTAATGAAAATGTAAAAAAAAATTCACAGTATTGACAGCTCGTAAAAAAACGAATTTTTCGTAAAATGAAAACAAAAATCCACTATAATCGACTTCAATTAGGCACCACTGCAGAAGACGTCCCATTTTATTTTAGAGGATTTTAAGACTAAACCTACCAAGACCGGTCAAATTGACCGGATTTAAAACTTTTCTAAATTTAACTCGCATTTAAACGATACAAAATCGGCTATCAAACTTTATGAATTTCTTAAAATTATACATGTAATTTATTTTTCAGTGTTTTAATTTTAATTTTTTTTCTCTTTTTATAGAAAAAAAATGTTGAGTATTCTACCTACCGAGGTCTGTCATTTGACAGAGTGTGCTAGGAAAAACCACCAAAAACGGTCGGTAGGTTTAGTGTTAAACAAGTTTAGTAGTTTAAAATAATAAAAAAATCGTGGAATCTTGCTAAATCGAATGATTCTAACATGCCTGAAAGACCAAAATATAGGGATGCCGTATAAGAAAAGCAGTTTACGATTACGCTCTTTACACTAAAGAAAAATTCCGAGTCCTAGCACACGAAAAAACTTTTAATCCTGTCTTAACTTTAACCCCTTTAGTAACACTAATCTATGGTTCAACTATATAATGATTTTTCGTTTTAATATTGAGCTGTCAATGATTTAGAGAGCTGTGATAAGATAATCTTTAATTTTTTTTTAATAAACTTACATTAAAATTTTCTTAAAGGTTTAAAATTTGTTTTTATGACCACCTTTCAAATTAAAAAAGAACGTTGCACTTATATTAGCAAAAACAGTGCAGTAAAACAAATTAAATTCAGCAAGTAAATCATAAAATTGAGGTGAGTAAAAACATAAATCTTTAGAAAAACGAGTCAATTAAAATAAATAATTAACAAGATGGTTGAAAATAAAACTTTTTTAATTTAACTTCACTAAAAGTTTTATTGTACTTTTTAGAACTTAAATTGAGTAGGGGAAAGTGCCTATGCTTAATACAATCTCAAGCATTGTAATGACTATTTTATATTGTCCCTATGTTTCTGAATAAATATGATTCCACAATATATTTTTAAAAAACACTTACACCTAGTAATTAAAATATGGGTTCGATGAGTCACATTTATTGAGAAACACATGAAAAATTTAGTCATTACGAAGCTTGGAATCGTTCAAAGAATGGGCATTTTCCCATATTAATTAAATTATGATATTTTTCACATCATTTACACAGAGTTATTTCTATTTCAACACAGTGAATTTTTTTGCTTTTAATTTTAAAGGCCTAGAGAAATTTGACACCTTAAATTTAAAGGTTTTATGGCCTACAAAATTGTCCTAAACTCCGATTCAATTTTTTAAGGGCTGAAAAGTTAGAACGATAAATGAGAGAATTGAAGGAGGGATGTCCGTCCATTTGGATACCCAAGAAGAGTCATATAACAAATTAGGCCTTCTTCCAATCAAGATTCCATGAAATGTATTAATGTTTTTATTTTTTTTATTTTTGACTTATAAAGCCAGAAAATTTCTGAAGATTTCAAGCGGACTAGAACTCAGAACATTTGCGTCATGGAGCAAGAAATTTTGACTGGCAAAAGAGTAATAGCAATGGTCAACCAGAACGCGTTCTATATGAAATTCAGACTGAACTGTTTTTTTTTTTTAAACATAATAGATCTTTTGTTGTATAAAGGGATAGCCGACGGTGGTGTAACTGAGCTAGGTTTTTCAGGACAATCTGTCCTTCCGGTGAGCGTCGGAATATGTTGATCAAATCCTATGAATCAAACACACCATTTCACCACCATTGTCAGTTTCCAATTGGTTAAATTTTGTGTTTGATTCATAGGATTTGATCAACAAATTCCGACGCTCACCGGAAGGACAGATTGTGCTGAAAAACCTAGCTAGTGGATCTTTTGTTTGTAATATCCATTCTTAAGTCAATATTTTCTCAAAAATCTGGACTGATAAGAAATTAGAGAAGTTATGATGCCCCAATGAAAAAGGAACATGTTTTTAAGCATTTTACTGTTCTGAAGTGCTTCTGCATTATCGACTTTTCTGTGGTGGTTCCTGTCTCGACTATATTCCCCGGTCCTCATATTGTTCTAGAACTACAAAACAGTCACGAAAGGAACGAACACAAAGAAAAACCGATTATGTAGAACAACTTGAGAACAGTAAAGTGCTAAAAAACATGTTCATTTTTCATTGGAATAGCAGCATTAAGCCGTATAGCCGTATAACCTTAGGTCTAAAGCTCGTTCGAATCTTTTAAATCCATGAATTTTAAAGATTTGAATTTAATCACCGTTTCAAAGTAAAAGGCAGACACTTTCCAGGCACGTCCTTTGAGGACAGTAAAATAGCCAAAATAACACAAAATTTTGTGCGTTATAAAAAAAAAACAGATCTGCCCGTTAATTTTTGACATACCCTGTACACGTGTGAATGAAATGAAGCACAAATCATCGGAATTGATGCTAATTTGCAAGACCAATAATCACAGAAGACACCGCACGACAGATATATTCAAATTGGAAAGAGAGCATAAGAATGGAACCAAAAACGAACAACAACAGCAACAAAAACACAATGTCCAAATTGGAAGACAAAACAAAAGATGATGAAGAATTCTTTACACCTGAGATAGTGATTGTAATGATTCTAAATTTTTATTCTATTCACCTTTACGTCTACATTCGTCATCATACCAAAACACAACTTTTTTTTTTAGGCTTTTCACCTCATAAAATATGCGACGCTTTTTTCAAACTATTTGAACACCACCTTCTGCCAAACGGTACATTATTATTAATTTAATTGGTATTCCAATTGTGTTTTGATTTACCTAAATAGTAATAGACTAGTAATGATGGACACAAAAAAAGAACTATAGAGACAATTCGAGAAGGGAAGCACAAAAAAAGATCTACAGTAACAAAATTTTCATACAACATGTATCATCGACCAATTTCACGCTCAAAATTTCTTTCATTGCGCGACTGTGGGTGTTGGTATTTTTGCATTAGACACACCAAATGATTAAATATTTGCGTGAAAACAATAGTAATTTTCGTGCATGGCAAAAAAAAGCTCTCTTCATCCTCTTTACACGTTAGCACATATTCCTCATCTATCATTTATAGGTCAAATATCTTTTATACTCCTCCTAATGTACAATAGAACTCCCCACATCCCAAGGAATTTACAAATTAGGAAGTGCTAGAATCTCAAATTAAAATTTTGCTGAATATCGCGCCCATTATTAATGGATTAAGATAGAATCTCATTAAATAGAAATTTGGATGGAGAATATGGGTCAAATTGTGACTAAAGATTTTTCGTCGCAAAAAGACTTGAGATAAAAAAAAAACTACAAGCCAAACACTTATTGAACTTCGCAAAAAAAGATCATAAAGTGTTACACCGGGATGTATATATACATTTAGACGTTGAGGTAATAAATTTTGGATTTTCATTCTTTTTGCGATTAATGCATTTAAATATCTTCTGGGCTACTAAAATGGCACCAAAAAGATAAATAAATCAGCAAGACAAGTATTTCAATACCGTGATATTTTTTCTTCGTAATACATTTCTTACTAGAACAAAATAATTTAGCAAAAAGATAAATTTCAAGAATAAAAGAAAATTGTCATGCTCTACTAGAATGTACAAAGACTTAACTTATGCGATCTTAAAAATGCATCAGTGACAATGACTGTATATAATTATTCTTTCTGCAATTGTGTCTCAAAACAGAGATAAGAAAATATTGTCGTATGGCTACTTCGTAATCAAGAAACTCGTCATTATTCTGATTGTTAGGTTGAAATGTTGAAAAACTCGATATTTCTTTATCAAAATAGATTATTGAGGAAAAAAAGGTGACAAGAATGCAAGATAATACAGTTCCATCCCGACAATAGTAAAACATTTGTTAATACGTAAATGTAAATTAACTTCTTTAAGCCACGTACTAAAAATATTGGAGATAGAGTATTCATATTTAAGAATTTACTATTTTCAGATTAATAGATGATTATTGTGAAAAGATAACAATCGGTGAGATTGTTAAGAATGTCAATATCTCACTCTTAAGAGGCCGTGGGGAGACATTATCAATTACGGTCACTGAAGTGTATTCTATATATTAAACCATTACAAATAACATTTATTTATATAGTGCAACTATTTACGAAAAGAATTCATCACTTAGATTTCAAATCAGAAAAGAGATTGAAGGAAAATATTATCAAAATCGAGGCGATGTCAAACTTTCCGTGCACAAACCGTGTTTCAAAGGTTAAAAAAAAATGCTCTAAAATGTTATCGTATTTGGGATTGTTGGAAAGGTCTTGGAATTCCTGACTATCCTGAACCGATTCCAATCGGTTACGATCCGATAATATACCAGTTTATATATGATGCGATGACTTATTTTTGTCAAAACTTCAATTACAATGGCTTTAGCACACACTTTCAAAGCTGATATTCGTTTCCTTTTCGTTCTCAAACATTTTGAATATTTCTATTCCATTCTTTGGAACTTTAAACTAGATTGAACTAAATTGAATTTGGTGCGATGTATAAACGAAGAAGAAGGAGTGGAAAAGCATATTCAAAAGCATTGAGAAAGAAAGGGATATAAACCTTGATTTTTTAAAATTTGCCTTATATAAAAGGTCAATCCTTTTAAGCCATAATCTTTCCGTACAGAAGTAGATCTTGAAAAATTCGAAAATCTATTTGAAGATCCAAAAAGAGCCTAAACAGAAGTAGATTTTGATTCTCCGATAGTGTCTTGGATAAAAGGTAAATGGAACTCTATTTGCACAAAAAGTCGTTGAAGTTCGAAGAATTCAAATTCAATTTCGAATTTTCATACTAAATTTTCGAACAAGGTAAGGAAAATTTATCAAATATCACACTAAAAGGCTGGCAAAAGAGTTACTCAGTGATTATGGAGTGATTAAATACTGAGGCAAGAACAGTAAACATCGTTGTTCTGTTTTTTCCTGACAACAATGTGAAGACCGTCACATTTTGACACTTGAGCACTTCGAAATTCGAACAGGATGTATCTCAGCCACCTTGCAGAATTACCAAGAAGTAAGAAAGTCTCATTTTTGGATCTTCAAATAGATTTTTGAATTTTTCAAGATCTACTTCTGTACGGAAAGAAAAGAGACTTTCTTACTTTTCGATAATTCCGCAAGGTGGCTAAGGTACATCCTGTTCGAATTTCGAAGTGCTCAAGTGTCAAAATGTGACAGTCTTCACATTGTTGTGAGGAAAAAACAGAACAACGACGTTTACTGTTCTTGCCACAGTATTTAATCACTCCATAATCACTGAGTAACTCTTTTGCCAGCTTTTTAGTGTGATGTTTGATAAATTTTCTCCACCTTGTTCGAAAATTTAGTATGAAAATTCGAAATTGAATTTGAATTCTTCGAACTTCAACGACTTTTTGTGCAAATAGTGTTCCATTTACCTTTTATCCAAAACACTATCGGAGAATCAAAATCTACTTGTGATTGGGCTCAAAGATTCACTTTTTGCAGCAAATGTTTGCACGCTGTTATTGAGATTGTTGACTAATGAAGTGTGAAGTATATCGAAATTCGAAATGGCAGAACAATCAGCGCTAAAGCGGCGGGTATATAAACTTGCACTTTAGGCTTCAGGTAGATTTTCGAATAGGTTTGGCTTGGCTTTGGAGTAGCTTTGTCTATTCGAAAGGTTATTACTGAACGGAGCCAATAACAAACTATCTGATTTTCGCATTTACGAAAAGATCTAAAATTATCTGCAACTTTTCTAGATATTCCAAGTTCGAAAGTGTAAAGACTTTCCTCTCAGAATAATAGTGTTCCACATGGAAATCTCTCGATCATTTAGAAATTTTTGAAAAAATCCTAAAAATTCTAAATTGAATTGGAATTTTTTTCCTTTCCTTTTTACCTGCAAAAACCAAACGCAATGAATCTGCCTACAATTAACGCATAACAAAGCATTTAATGTATCATATGTGTAGGGGAGACAGGGGTAGAATTAGCCAGCAAATGAAGCTTTTTTTTTGCGAGTGACTTGTGAAAAAATGATAAGGTTTGTCTAATATTTTTATGTTTCATAAGTAGCATTAGGATATTGGCTATATGAAACAGTGTAGTTCAAAGCTCTAAAATCCTTGCCTTTTTCTGGAGAGGATAATGAAAAAAGTATGACACATTGGTTACACTTGCCCCGGCCTGGGTAGAAATAGCCACTTTTGGGGTACTAATTGCCACTAGTTTCCCAGATTAAATTTTAAACTGGAGATACCAAATATTGTTTCACTTGATACACTGAAGCCCACTGATTCTAAATATGTTACTTAAACCTAAAGAAAAGGGCTTTAGCCAACTTTTTTATGACATTTTTGTAATTGAGGCAAAATTAATGCAAACATTCTGAAAAAATCTATTTCTCAAGTTGCTCATACAAATGGCAATATTGCTTGGAATATCAATAGTACTTTTTCATCTAACAATTATCCATGGATTAGTGAAAAATCATTGATAGTTTTAGGCCGAGACGGAAGAGTGACTACAACTGCCCCGAGGGCTGTTTCAGTGCTTATCATCTTATATAGAAAAGTGGATAATAATTATCCAAGTGAAAAATATTTTTTAATTAGGTTTATTAAACCAGAAACGAGGTAAAACTATGAAATCTTGACTAGAAACTCAGAAAACCAAATGCTGGTCCAAAAACTGTAACATCAAATCTACAATTTTATACCCATTTTATAAAAATGCTTCTAAATTGTAGGATAACAGGATCAGAGTTATAAATATTTCTGGTAATATGGGGATGTGTTCCTACTTTCATTAAAAAATACTTTGCTCGGTGTACATTTTAAGAAAAACGAGAAAAATCCACTGTCTACTTTTACCCCTGGCTATAGGTACCCCGGTCTCCCCTACTTTCACTATCGAATGCAGAAAAAAACAAGAAACAATTTAACCAAGCTTCTATCTCAATGCAAAAAAGACTGAGGTGGTTTTGAGGAATCATCTGTTGAAAATGTGCAAAATGAGAGGGAAGTAACCCGATGATGGAGGTGGTAAAGA
Organism: Phlebotomus papatasi; assembly: GCF_024763615.1. Classification (NCBI taxonomy): domain Eukaryota; kingdom Metazoa; phylum Arthropoda; class Insecta; order Diptera; family Psychodidae; genus Phlebotomus; species Phlebotomus papatasi. The sequence continues at coordinate 27,471,213 of NC_077222.1, forward strand.
ATTCACAGCGGAGATGCCATGAAAAATTTATAGAGTGGAAATTGAAATTCATTTTAAATCTTCCTTTTATACATAATATATAAAAGCAAAAACTGGCTTTTGTAATATTTATTATAAGGAGCAATAAGTTAACCACAGGAAGACAAAAACAATTCTTTCGAGTGCAAATCATCAAGCAAACCAATAAGTTTTAAAAGAACAAGAAGCCCATAGAGAGAAGATGTGATTGCACGCACGAAAAATTCTTTGCCACCTCAAGAATATCACAGACCAAGAGATATTTGCCAGTTGATGTTGGGGGCCATATAAACTGCACCATGTCAATGCACCAATGGTTTATTGAACGTCTATCCGCCCACGAGGAAAGAGATTCTCCTGTGAGAAATTCAAGATGCATCTTCGTCTCTCATTTACACGTGCAAAAGATGCATCAATGATCATTCACGATGAATTTCTTTTATTGTTTTACTTTTTTTTGCCACTCATTTGCTTCTCCATCATCCTTTTGACTCTTTAGCAACTGACCACTCGTGAGATTTTCAATCATATACACCAAACGAAGGTGTTAAAAATGAATTACCTCAAGTGGACTGCAAGTGCTTGGATATTATGGGCACTCCAAGGCCGCATAGTTACACATTTTTGTGAATTATTGCCATCAACTTTTTCACACTTCACCCTTTCAACTCAATCCCACAAATGCTCAATTTTCTGTTTCTTCTTAACGTTATCAATTCCAGTAAGATTAATTTTATTTTCAATCAGTTTTGATTCATTTCTCAAACCAAGATTCTTATCACCGGCATTAAAATTCAAAACCTACACCTTAATTCCAAATAAGCATTATAGTATAGATAAAATCATCAAAAGACTATCTCTTCAAGTAGCAATGACAAATGATATTGTTAATTGCCGAGGTAAATAAACTAGAGAATGATCGAGATTTAATTGCAAGTCTCTAGCACTTAATGACACTCAACGTGAATTATAATTGTCCAATTAATTTACAAGCATTTATGTATATGCAGAAAATTACCTGCTCATCGTTTCCCAATGATATTACCATATACCCAAGACATTTGAAAATTCACCACTCAAATTTAATAAGATTAAATCTGACCGGCAAATTCAGGGATTAGGGAAGCTTAAACAATTAATTTTGAGAACTGTAAAACTTTAAATCTAAATGAGATATTCTAATGCAGTTAGCGAGAACTAGAATATCTCTTTATATTTTAGCATTTGTAAGATTTTTTTCTTGCAGAAACATTCATTAAGACTCTTCACATAAGCAAATAAAATTCGAAATAAACCAAAGCCTGAGAAACATGAAATATGGTAGGTATAAAATACGAATAAAATAGTTTAGTGCTGTTAACCAGTATGGAAAACTTGTAAAATAAAACATTTAACTACTTTTATCTTTCAATTTTAATTTTCACTTCACGAATAATATTTATTATAAATCATTACATTAATATTAGCCAGAAATTATCGATAAATGAAAGGAATAAAACGAAATAACAACAAAAATTTGAGAGAAAAAAACTAACTTCGAAATTTTAAATGAGAATTTCTTATGACTAGCGCACAATAACTTTTGTTTGTAAACATGTTTTCAAAATTTCCCATGAGAATGAGCGAGATGACTAGATCTAGATCTCACTCATTCTCATTGAAATGTCAAAAACATATTTACTAAAGAAAAGTTATTGTGCGTTGGGCATTATGCCCAACGCACAATAACTTTTATTTTGTAAACATGTTTTTGACATTTCAATAAGAGTAAGCGAGATGACTATAGATCTAGTTTTCATTCACTCTTATTGAAATGTCAAAAACATGTTAAGCATTGAGTTTTTCGCATATTTCAAATGGAAACTGGGTTTTAACATGATGTAATTTGGATGCACAAAATAATTGTGAACCTAAATAAAATAATTGCAAGGACCAGCTTCATTTAGATATAGGCGGAAAAGAGGTATAACAATCTAGCCACACAGCTCAAAGTAGCCTCACCTCCCCCTACAATATCGATCGCTCACGAATAATGACCAGCGCACAATAATGTTTTCGAAATTTTCTATGGATGGGCGAAATGACTAGATCTAATTTCACTCACTCTCATTGAAATGTCAAAAAGCATGTTTACTAAACAAAAGATATTGTGCGCTAGGCATAACTTGCAGTAGGCAAATTCTACAGGAGGGCGATTTGAAGCTGAGATTTTACATGCAGAGTATAGGATTTTTGAGATTTAAAATCTCAATAGCTTTGAAAATAATTATCTTTCAAGTATAATATTCTCACTCAGGGAAGATAGATGGTATAAGAAGTATCCAAAAAACGAATAAAAACGATTTTTGTAAGAAATCGAGTTGTTCGACTTATATTCTGAATCATCGATATAAAAGTTACTGTGCATTGGACATTATTGTGCTTTGGGTATAAATCCTTTTGTTAGGTTTTTCTTTATGTTGTTTTTCTATTACCTTTGCAAGTATTTATTCTCAAATATTCATTAACAATTTACAATACATAAGCAAAAATTGCTAACTTGATTTCACAGATTGTGCCATAATAATAAGGAAAACAATAATGATCGTTACTCGTTACGCATTACACTGATAAAAAAGCTAAAATTTTAAACTTTTAAAATATTTCGAACAGTAAAATGAAATTAGATCAAGTATTGATTGTAAAACTTTCTCAACATAGGATAGTAGGTCTATTTATGTTTATCCCCAATAAATTGATGTTTCTGTTCGATATTTTAAAAGTGCTTACAAATTACTAATCAAACACTTTATTTTTGCAATTCTCATGTGCCGGAAAATTGAAAAGGGTACAAATAAGAGCGGCATGAACACTCTAAACCTACCGATCGTTTTTTGTCGTTTTTCGGTCAAATGATAAACTGCGGTAGAGTAGGATACTCAACAAATTTGTCTTGGAAAAAAAAAAACAAAAAATTAAAATTTAAACACTGAACGATATCTTGCATGCATATTTTAAGAAATTCATAAAGTTTGATAGTGGACATTGTACCGTTTAAATATGTCTTAATTTTAAACGGGTCAATTTAACCGGGTCCCGGTATAGGTTTAGTGTTAAACGATCCAGTACTTTAATAAAAATATTTAGAGTAATAAGAAACTTTTATAAGTATAGTAAATACAATATGAGAGAATAAACATTTTTGGTCAGCAAAAAAATCAATCAAATCTTCCATTTTGTGTAGTAAATAACTCAAAAAAATTGACACTGACAGAAAAGTTCTGTAAAGATGCTAACTATTTTTTTTTTCTTTTTAATTTTGTCAAAAAGATGTTGTTTCCCATTTTGATAAAACTTTTTGTCAGAGTGAGAAATCTGTTTAAATCATGCCAGAAAGTTTACTAACCATCTATCAGATGGTTAGTAAACTTTCTTTTCAATATTGCACTAAAACTTAATTTACTAAAATTCTGAAAAATTATTCAAAGCAAAATTCCTCTTTTGAAGTGAAATTTTATTTAAATAGATTTTTAACCAACTAGTGAATGCATTCAACTACTTTTTAGAACTCTAAATAAACTGAAGTATTTTAGTTTGAGTCAGGCTTCAATCAAGAAACAGTTCAGCTCAATTATAATAAAAATAATGACCAAACGACTTTTTTCTTATCAATTTTCCATTAAGAGGTCTATCGATTAAAGTCGTATGTTCTTATGTTTGGTTCGAGTCATTCGACTTTTCTTTTTCTTTTTTTTTTCAAAGGTTAAAGTCATCTATAAGAAATAAGTATATAGTAAAAAGGGATATTATCAATCTAAATGAACTTATTGCCTAACAGTTATCAAAAATTTTGTACGGTTTCGGAAGGAGTCTGATTGTTCGAGAAGGTTATGAATCGGCAATGAACCGATTCATAACGGATAACTAGTTTTTATCCGAAATTCGAATAAATCGGTTCAAATGGGGTGTGAACCGGTTATGAACCGATAAGTAATTTGTGTCCGAAAATTCCTCTTGGAACTATTTTGCGGGATCTTTTAAGTGATTTATGAATCGGTTTCAATCGGTTGAGAACCGGTAAACAGTGAATGATGCGAAAGTACTTTTAAAGTATAGCACCTAAGTCATGTATTCGAGCATTTCGCAAAGCCTGGCACACCTTGCCACTCCCTTTAAAAAGTTTTCTAGAAATTATCTTATATGTTTATGTCCTTCGTTTTTAGAATTATCTGCAATAACTGAATTTTTAAGGATCTTAAAAATGCGTAAAAAACGTTTTCTTCTTGTGTATCCAGAGACCGAATAGAAAAGAAAGTAGACTTAGACAGATCCTCGAGAATATTTAGTGCAAAGAATTTGGCAGTGAAAAATCATGCTAAACTATCTAACACTGAGAATTTGGAATTAAAAATCATAGATTCTTTTCCAATATTCCATTATACTCATGTAAAATGTAGTAGTCAGGGTAGAAGAGAAAAAATAGACAAGAACTTCTGAAAATTTTGCTGAGATTTAGAATGCATAAAAGTGAATGAAACTAGGGCTTAGAATCCTAATTTTCTGAGATTCAGTGGCTATGAATCCTATAAATCTTCATTCATATCTTAAAAATACTATTCTCAATTCAAAAAATCAACAAATATGAATAAATCCAATAATGTATAGATTTGTACTTAAATGTATACATTTCTTAAATTTATTTCTGTTTATCGAGTTATTGAATGAAGTTAATTGATTTATTTATGACATAGTTAGAAATCCTCATTTAAAAACAATTGCAAATTAAAAAATGAAATCTTTGTCATAGATAATAAATCATAAAAAAGTTATTTTATAAAAGATCAAAGTGAAATTCAATCCCTCTAAGTGACCTCTTAATTTAAGAGACTTCTGAAGCGAGCTGTTGAAAGCTCAGCAAAAGCTTTCAATTCAAACGAACGACCTTGCCAAAACTGAATGGGAGAACATGCTCATTCATTTGAAACAGGTTCTAAAGACATTTCAAAAAACACATATTTTTGTTGTTCACAAACTATTTATGGATGACCAAGCACTAATTTCAAAATCCAGAGATATTTTAGAAAATAGAAAGTGATAAAGAAATTGAATAAATTTCTTGCATCAACCACAAACAATTTTGGTAAATAATATTTCTGAGGAAGCAAATACCACAAACGTGATTGGAATAATCTTCGTTGGAGAATCTCTTGAACGAAGGAAGTAAATACTGAAAATTATCCACTTATCAGGATAATTTTCCTTTTGTTTTCAAAAAATTGATTTAATTGAAATTGCGTAAAGTCGAACTAGAAGAAATACGCAATTTTTCTTGCTCAAAAAGCTAAAAAAAATCAATTTTTAAGTTCGAATGATCAAAGGAGGCGTAGAAAATATTATGCGAATTTTCACATGAGTCATCGAAAAGTCAAGTAAATAATCAGCGAAATTTCACAACTTTTGATCAACAACACGCTCCGTCTTTCCGGAAGAATAGAGTCAAAAGTTCTACGCAGTAGAATCTCAATTCTTCAGTATTTCCTGATGTTTCGACTAACGAATTCTTAAGAAAAATGACAATTTCGGAGAGATTGTCTAGTTTCCCTGCATTATCCTTGATTCTACATAGAATTTCATGCCCCAAAAGAGGTTTTTAATGGGAAATGTGCCTAATACCTTCAAGGATTCCCCTTTCCAGAAGGAAAACCTTATTGAACTCTTTGATTGTTGCTTTAAATCCCCGAAATTTGATCAAAATTTCCCAAAATCTTGTCACGGAAGTTGCAAGGAATGAAAAAGACTCACCTAGTGTCGATACTCTTGTCCCTGGTCACCCCATTGTCCTCAATTTCGATGCGGCGTCTCTTCTCCCGGTATCCTCCGGAAGATCTCGAGCGCGACCTCGAATGCTGACGCCGTCTGTCCGTGCGGGGCATCTGAAAATATCATCGAATTTGGTCAGGAAACCCAATCCACAGACTTCAGACACCTTCCCCACCAGATCCAGTGGATTTCTGTGTGGGAATGTGAGGGAAATGTTTGCATGTCCAAGCATCTGGCGGCCATATTGAATGGGCTTTTTTACGGTGGAGAAAACATTGATTTCTTTAACAATTTTCTGAGGCAACTGCGTGCCCTAATTTGCATACCACAGCACGGAATACCATTCCCTAGACATCGATGACCACCCAACTCACCTCAATAGCTTGAAAAGGATAGAATTTTGTCCACAAGATATTCAAAAGATTGGTTACTCGCTTCCAAGTTCTCTCTTGAAAACGAATCAACATTGAGTTTTCAGGCGCTCCGTCAGATTTTTTTTGTTGTTGGATTTTCTAGCCTCCACAATAGAGTTTGGTCCAATATTCCACTTGCAAATTGTAGAGGATACCTCAGAGTGTTGATTAATCAACTCTTTCCACTCACACTGTCCATTTATTAAGGGTAATTTTGGGGAAAAACACTTACAATTCACACTGCAGAAAAAACTAAATGGCTGCTCACAGCACTCTGAAGTTCTTACAAATGTGACAGCTTCATCGTTTACGAAAAATTCAAAAGCACCGTTTGCTACACTGTTAACCCTCTAACAGTATTTTCCGTATTTTCTCTAATACACAAAAAAGTAGTTTAATAATTTTGTCTTAAGGTAATTAATGGTCCAATAAACTCAAAAAAAAAACCATCCGTTCTTCATTATATCTTTTCGTTTGGGTGCCAGGTGAGAAAAGGTAAAGACCGCCTGGAGGCGGTCATTTCTGTTTAATCGGGCTCTAGACACTAGAGAAATTTATCTCCATATTAAAGCAAATTCCCTATGCTTGTATAGCAAGAACTCTTCAATATGGACATAAATTTCTGTAGTGTGTAGAGGTCATAAGGCATAAAAAGACTGAAATATTTTTATTGAAAAATAGTGAACAAATAGTAAAATGAATTTTAAACGTTTTTATGGATGAATGTTGTATGATTATCTAAAAAACGATAAATTTTAGGAAAAAAACGTTTATAATTTTTAGAATTAGACGTTAATGAAGCTCCAGTTATGGCAATAAGACTGATTTTTACCGAATAGGTTACAGGTCAGCTATGAAAACGTCACCTTCTTGTATAATTTGAAGGTCCTTTGAAATACATTACTCATCTTCTGGTTTTACTTCAAGATCTGGGGCATTAAAGGACGAATTAAAGAAATCATCATCACTGTTGAAGTCTGCTTCTATATAAATTTCGCTTAATTCGCAGAAATTGACCATTTTACTCATTTCCGGACAGTTTTCGTGTAATCTCTATTGTTTTCCATGATTAATATATTGCAAAATAATAATATATTCTACCATAACAACCAAAACAATTAAATAAAAAGTTCGGTAATTTTTGAAAACTTTACGTCTGAACCGATAACACTGCTCACAGGCGGTCTTCCCTTTTTCTTCTTAAACTCATAATTTTAGTTTTTTCACATTTATCAATAAAAATATACAAACTAGAATAACATATCTTTCAGAAAATAAGATTCTTAATACAGTTAGATTACTTTAAAACAATTTTTTTGCACTTGAAAACGAAAAATCTTGCAAACGACATTTTGTGATTTTTCTCTGACCTGTCGCACAACACTGAAGATGGTAACCAAACGAAAGGTCAAAATGAGTTCAGCTTCAGAAAATATGTTAGTAAGTGATAGAGAGAGAGTTAATCACGGTTACTACCTACTACACTTTTACAACCCAAAGTGGTATTACGCAAAATATAAAGCGTTCTCGTATACATTTCCCAAGTTACATAGTTTTGCAAAACAACCTCTAAAATTATATGAGAAAAACAGAAAAAATTACATTCAAAACAAAATAAAAAGGAAAAATACAGTGTCCGTTTTCTGATCTGGATCGCCGTAATTCGGGTAAGTTATCAACGGTTACATTTAAAATAATTTTGAGGTCACGTATGTATGTGTCTTCACCAATGGAAATGAATTATCCTGTGATGTTTTTGTTTAATAAATGAAGTATTTGCACAGAATTCTCTAATTATGTCTTTTTAATCTTCTTTAAAACTTTTATTCTAATTCTAATTAGAAGTTATCAAGTTAATAGGAATTTATTCAAGGTCAAAGGTCGACCACCCTGGAGGACCTTTCCAACGGATTTCATCAAATTTGGATTTTTTTTTTTTTGAAAGATGTTTCAATTCTAAACCAAACTCCATAGGTCATAATTCGTGATGAATCGGTAAAGTATCGGTAATACCTCCATTTTGAAAACACTGTTTTTCGCATTTTTTCAGTCTTTTGACCCATATAAAATTCAAACGGTATGAAATATCGACTTACGGAGTTACACTTAATCTGTTTCTTTTCCATAATTTCCCTTTTGTGCATTCCCTATCTCTCTAAAAACGTCAAAGAGTTTTTTTGTTAATTTTCTGAAAACTGGTCCAAGATTTTTCAATGATTTTCGGATATGTTTTGTAGTTAGTCCAGTTGAACATTAATCCATCGACGCCTTTCACCGGTTAATCGCTATCTTGAACTATTCAAGGTCAACGGGTCTAATTTTCAACCGATTTGGACAAATTAAAGTAACTAAAATATTATTGTTTTTTTAAAATACCTTTTGTTGTACAATTTTCAACTTCGAGATGGTTTTGTGGTAATCACATAATTCCATTTTCTTTTTAAGTACATGTAGCGATTTATCACGCTTCAATTTATTTATTTTTAACAATTATGTGCAAAATTATTATTAAATTTTATGCTCTTACTTGTTTCCATTGGAATTTTCCATTGAAACAAAAAATAATATGCGACACAGATTTATCTTGCCTTTAAATGCTTGATTAGACTTGCTTACTTTTCTAATTGATTAAAGGCAGAAAATCCGAAACATTAACATAGAGAAAAAAAATAATTAAAATTGGAATGAACATTTTCACTGATAGTAACCATTGTAACATTTTGTGAAAAATAATATTTTCTTTGCAATAAATTTACTACGAGAGAATTATTAAAGTTAAGTCTCTGATGAATATAAAAATAAAAGAATTTTTTAAAAAAGAAATAATGTTTTCGATTTTTTACAGTGTTGGTACTTGATGTGCTTTTGATACTATCATGCAAGTATCCACCCGCTTCGCGGGATAACCTCACAAATTTTACAAGGAATGGAATGAAACAAATTCGTTTTCTATTTTACTACCAATAAATAACAAATTTTATTACAGTAGACTCTCGCAAATTCGGCTCTTTTAAGATCGGGCTACTTTTTAATTCGGGCAGCGGTTACATTTGAAAAAAGTTTGTTGTCATTTTTCAAGTTTGATTATGATTATCAAATGAATCAAATATGCTCAAATTTAGCATGGTTTGTCTTAGTTTTGATGTGATTTTGCATTATTGAGGGATTTTCATGCAATTTACGATATATATCAGTGTGTAAACTCAATATCTATATGCACATGTCGCCCGAATTTCTGTCTAATTCGGCTGACATTTCGGTCCTATATGCCCGAATTTGAGAGAGTCTACTGTACTTTTATAATTCTTTCTATAACATTTGTGTCAACATAAATTGGCATATAGGGGAAGTGCTTATAATTTTGGACAGTCTGCATATAAGCATCGATATCCTAAGTTTGAAGTGCCATATTTTCAATACTAATTGACTTTTCTTGTTACTCTCTTTTCAGAAGGATTGTTTAGAAACTTGGCAAGCTATTTATCATCTCATTTTTACTAAAATTAGTTTTAATACGTTTAAAAATGAATTGATATGTAGAGGTGAATTTGACTCTTATTTTGGACAACTTGGTTATTAATTTTTACAACTTGTCTGTAAATTTGGACAGATAATCCGCCTCAATAGGATGCCCATTGTTCTTCATTTTATGAACCAATCTTATCAAGTCCTCTTCCTGGTCATGTAAGGGAAACGTGGAATGTCACAAGAAGCCCAGAAACCTTCCATATCATTCATTAAAGTGAGTTGACTTCGGTACTCCAAGTACGTGCGGATTCGCTCATTCCCTGCCCTTTCCGGGAGCCTTTCAAGGCATTTCTCACTGCATCTCTTTCGTAGAGATGATGCTCCTTCATTTCTCCAGGCATTTGTCCAACCTAGTCATCACAAAAGCTAAAACTTCACGAAATTTCGTGAGAAAAACACCTGTCCAAAATAAGACTCATCACCTCACTGGTGAATCTCTTAAAAAAATTCCCATTTTTCACACGAAAAATATAATTCACAAGGCAAATCTCACTTCAGGTCAAATGTACAAATCATCAGTAACGTGAATCAACACAATATTCAATGAATATTCAATAATATCACTCAAAAACAGGGAACAAACTTTGTTAGTACTTCACCAAAACTAAATAAGACTGAAGTAAAGCCACGAAGTTCTGTCATATTTCTCGTAAGCAATTGCTCACACTGAATTTTCAACAAAGCAATTTCAACTCAAATCATATTCAAATTTTAACGTATTTAGTGTTAAAATATTCCAAAAAGAACAAATATTTAGATAGAATTCATTATTCATCAAATATTGGAATAAAAATCCATCATTTTAATCAATTTATTTTTAGTGTCCAATGTTATCCTCAAAGTGTCCAAAATAAGAAACTGGACAAAATTAGAAGCATTTCCCCTAGTCACCATAAAAAACAAATTGACAAAATCCGCCTAATCGTCTTGTATTCCTAAAACTGGCGACCAAAAGCTTTTTATTCGAGACTCCATCCTTTTGGAAAGAAACCGATTGGAGTTTACAGGATTTTAGACATGAACCCATCGAACTTTTCAATTTTATAATTTTCAAATACGCGGATTTTTATTTCCACATTTTACTAGTTTAAAATCATCTTTTTGCTTAATTACAATTCTTTGATAAGCCATAGGATGATAAAGGGGATAAAGGAATTTCAATTAACATATATAAAATTAATTTCAAACAATTCCTCACGCATTTAACGAAGCTGAATCAGTAATGAGCATTCAAAGCAATAACAAGGACGATATGGATGTGAAAGAACTACAATTGAAGACTGATGGAATTCTCACTCAGAAATGACGAGGGAAAATTATTTAGATATTGTGATGCACCTCATACTGAAATATGAGAATATCCTTGAGGATTAGGAACAATCCATCCCTTTCTCTTCTATTAAAAAAGAAAACTAAAACAAAAAGTAATATAGATGCTGTGAAAAATTCTATTTGATATTTGATTGCTTCAGTGAAACTGATCGAGAAGAATATTAAGGAAAAATTATTAATCTAAACTACATAGGTAATCATAGGAGAACTGCAACCAGTGGAAGTCACCGATATCAACTTAGAAAAAATAAAATGGAATTAAGACTTTTGAATTTAAAAATAAGTTTTTGATTGGACAATAAAGTAATATTCTTCTCCCGGATTTAAAATTCAAATGATAAGGGATACCGCGGATACTGTCTTTCAGTTTTCTCTTCAATGACCCTTTTTAAAATCAAGAGGAAGGAAGGTTTTATAGCCTTATAAACTGTTTTCGGCGGCAGAAATGAATAAAATTGACTGGACGTGATTCTTTAGTCCTAAAATTCAAAACGTGCTCATAATTCAGATATGAATGATAATGAATTGTTAAGGAGGCTCTATTTAGTGTCAAGGATGTGGTCAGGATTGTAGTTCTAACATAAGAAGGGGGACAAATAGGAGCATAATACTCAAAACCAAGGGGGAGATATTAGGGAAGGAAGTGGTGTACAGCTGAAGATGAAGTGCTTAGAAGTCTTTGGAAGTGGGAGTACTCGAATATAAAGTTTTTTCTGTCTAATTCCGTATTCTTCATACTACGTTACTTTTAGTTGAGATTTTTAATTCGAGCGGCAGTATAATTTGGAAAGGTTTGTTGATTGAAATTTTCAAGTTCGGTTATGACAATAAAATTGATTAAAGCTTGATTTGTGTCGTAATTTTTCCGAGGAAATATTCAGATGAATCATGATTTTCCTGAATTTTGACAATAATTTCAAACTCATGTAGTGGCTCACCAATAATGACATAGCTATTGCAATTGGCTATGAATCAATGTGAATCAATTTGATTTTTTTTATAATTTATCGTAAATATGTATGTATTGAATGATTTTATATATTCGTGCGACTTTTTCGCGAATATCGTTAAGGGGTATCCCATAGGTTACATCCACCAATTTTTGATTACCTTTTTGCATATACTGGAAAGATTTTAGTGTTCTACATCTCTTTAATGCCAAAAGTATTCGTCAAAAAAGTCGATTTGTAGTTTTGCGGACTTTTATAAAATGAGGAACAAAAGGTAAATTTGTAATATTTAATTTTACGCTAATTTTGGAAAGATCTATCTGATGAACTTCCATGAAAAAAAAAGATTTTGGGGGTTTATTTAAATCGTGTCCTTGCTCTAAGATCTATCTCGATCTATCTTTCGAAATATCAATTACATTTTAAACAGTCTCTAATATTGATGGCAATATTGTGAGTATTCTAATGAAAGAAAATTTGTGGATAACAATTAAGGAGACTGTTGAAATGTTGGAAAATAATACTTAGATCGTATTTTGCTATTTAGAAAAGCCTGAATATGTTTAAGTTTAAAAGCTCGATATATGAGTGCCACATTCTTTCACTGAAAGGAATAAGGGGAGCTTAATAAAAAGTGAAGAGACGTCTGAAGTGCTGAATTAGTTGTTGCACTCGTACTTTTGGATTCTTGTAGACTTTCCAGTACAGTTTCAATCATTACAAATGACAATACATTTTTTAGATACTCTATTTTCTAAAAGTAGCTTTACTGGTATCTTAGGAAAATTCAAAATATGTTGAAACCCCTTCGTAAAACGCAGATAATATTAAAAAATTCAATAATATCTAGCGCTAGAAATTCGAAATATAAGGAAAATGCTAAAAATACGTGTAAAAATAAGTTTCTTTAAACTTTTTAAAGTTTTACTAATTAGATTTTTCATCATATTAAATAAATTATTGATTTCTAAGTATGAGAAGTGCATGAAGTGCTGGAAGTATTGCAGCATTTTCGAGAGTGTTGCGAAGTTTTGGAAGTGCGCAGGGCTATTCCATGCAAATTGTGGAAGTGCCTGCAAGTGGTGTACACATTTTCACCCTAATATCTCCCCCTTGCTCAAAACAAATCGTTTTTCAGGCGCAAAGAGCAGGAGCTTTTTTGATAGTTTGTATAAGACCCAATTTTTTGTGAATTTTAGCTTTTAAAATCCTTATTAAGACCATTAGGAAAAATAAATTCACTTAAGTAATTTTTGGAGGAAATTCTATTTTTCCATCGAATTTCTGTTTTCCGCCGATTTCGATGGATTTAGACAAGGAAAAACGTTTTCATGGATCTGAATGCTTAAAATGATATCGATCTTGCAAGGTCGTATGCCAGGGGATCTTATGCAGGGGTTCGTATAGACGTAGGGGAGACCAGGGTGGTTTGGGACACTTTTTCATGTGTTGACTTTGAGACACTATTCCAAAAAACCACGATAGTGTATTACAATTTTATGCGGTCTACAGGATACTTATGGGTATTGACTTTATAAAAAGTACTCGATAGAACTTGGAAAACAACTGAGTTGTCTTGGAGAAGATAAAACATTTTACTTGACGTTTTGTCCCAAACCTCTCCGATTTGGGGCAGTATGGGACGCAAAAGGGGATGTTTGGGACGCGTTTTTTCTCGCATAATTTGTATTACTGGAACGCCTTAATTAATTTTAAATACCAGATTAAAAATATTTCTGATAGAAATAAAAATGTTTCATCTTTTATTTACACTTAGAAATTAATATCAATTTTATTTGTACAGTAGAGTCATTTATTGTCAATCAATTATTTAAAGTATTTTCTTCTTATTTTCCATCTACCTTTCTTTTCTTTTTTTTTTATTCTAAATATTGCAATCATGATTATCAAATTTTCGTGTAGTTTTGGTTTTTAAAACCTTTATGTAAAAACAAGAGCGTATAATCTCTGAAATTTTTATAAAAATATGTTCCCAAATTACACTCCTAGCTAATGAGATAAAAAAGTTTTGATTATATATCGCTGATATAAAACACAAAGAGGAAAACTAATACGTCAAAATATACAATTTTCATCAATTTTAAAAAAAAAAATGTTCATAGAATTAAAACAATAAAACTGAGGATATCCATTCTTTTAGTCAAGATACATCTTAATATTGCCTACGATACAGTAATGGTTAAATCCCATTTATTTCAAAAATTAATTGAAAAAATCGCCTTGTCCCACACTACCCCTGTCCCAAACCTCCCCGGTCTCCCCTACCTTTTTTTTTAAAGCTTTTGGAGCAAAACATTAAAACTTCAATTTTATTGTAGAACAATATACATTTTGCTTCATGCAAGCAATTGAAAAGTACCAAAAGATGTGATTAATTTTTGTTTTTTGGAGCTGTTATTATTATATTCCGCCTGAAAATGGTAATTTTCACCTACCTGTTATTCCATAAAAATAGCAAAGGTATAAATAGGAAGATGAACGAACAAGCATAACGAATTAACTATTTCATTAACCGTCTCAAATTATTTATACTGCCTAATTGATAAAATTTTCTGCTTAATTATGTCACTTTTACAGTTGACCAAAAAAATCCTAGATATTTTTTCTTAATATTTTAATTCGTATGGAGAATAGAAAAATTAAATATTATTATATGATAAAGAGATGGCACAGTGTTCCTCTGCTTTGTGTAGTGCTTGAACTCACGAGAAAGAGCCCTCCGTGTATTAACCTTTCGCGCTTTTTGGGTACATACCGCTTTACTACCGATTAAATTGATCCGTAAATAAAAAAACATTTAGAAATAATAAAATGCTTAAATTTTAGAATATTTCAGTACGAGTAATAAGCATGTACAATTAAGAAAGTAAATTCGAAAAAGGTATATATAATTTTCGGGTGGTTAAAGACCATAAAAAATTATCCTATTTTCAAAGTTTACTTCAAACTAAATTTACCCAAATTAAAATATTAAAAGGATTTTGAGTTTAGTTTTTCTCAGGAAATAGACGGAGACACTGAACCTTTCTTGATTTTCACAATTTTATTCTCTACGACGTTTCGAGGATGGATGTCCTCTTCATCAGGTATCGAATATGGCAGGGAAAATCACGTACAGGTGGGAGTTGTTACACTGCACTTGAACTTTGATCACAAATTGATCTGTGATGTTCACCATTCGACTGACCGACACAGAATCAATTATTAGTTTTTCTCTTGAATTAAATTCGATTTAATTATAAAAAAAAACTTTACATTTAAAATTCGACACGGATATTGTGGTATTTTGCTTTAAAGGCAATAAGTAATTTTCACTTCAAAATTAAATAATTTCCAATGAGTATGAATATTTAAAAGTTAATTTCAGGCTTTTGCAGCTTAAAGATTTATCTCTCTATTCTATACATTGTTTGCATAGCGAGCGGCAAAGAAGCTGTAAATTTTATGAAAAGAAACAAATTATAGATTGATATTTAAATTATGTTGTAGCTGCCCGATATTCTCACTGCAATTTTCATTCCAATGTCCAAAGAATTTACTATAAATATTTCCCAGATGCAATTGCATGTGACTTTTTATTGTGATCAATCCCTGAGTTCAGCAATAAAATATTGTGACACAGTGATCTTGGCGGAACCATCCGAGATAGTATATCCTCCAGACGATAGTACCTCAGATAATTGATACTTAGGGGTCTCTTTCTCTTCGCACTTTTGTCCCACACACGCCACAATTATCTCTGGGCTAATTGTTGTGCTTAGCATATACATGGCAATTTTCTCGCGGGATGGCAAAAAGAGGAAGTCTGGCAGCAATTTGTTGTGGCACGTCGATCCGGCATGCAATGGGTTTGGATGCAGACCCTAACCAGGTTCATTGCATTGAAGAAGAATCAATATATTGGTAATTAGCAATGATTAACCAATTGTGCCACCGGATCGAGTGACATGATTGAAGAAGATTATTGGGTCAGTAGAGTAATCATGGGTGAATTAATTAAAAGTCTGACCATAAGATCTTCTCCGCAATCTCCAGCCAATTGACTTTCCATCTCGGTGGGTGAATATTGTGTCTCTATGGTTGTGTCATTCGGCGGACTTCCGATCATTGGAACATGGATGATCAAATGATCAACCCGGAGCTTCTTGGGCTGATATAATGCGAGCAACATGGAATATTGCTGCCCCAGAGGCCTCTTCCGTGTCCCAGTGCTTAGCTGAAGCAATTACCTATGCTAATGCTGCATCATCATGGTCATTATCGAGATGTTGTGGCATTTGTGGTATATACGATGGGAAAATAAGAGAGATCAATAGCCAATTGCACCAATTTGACCATTGCACTGACCTGAAACTGCCGTAGATTGATATAAAAGTGCGTTGCTGATGGTCGATGCGGCTATTTCAGTGAAGAAACTCTCAAGTGCCAACACCTCCGACAACATGACCTCTCACCATTAACACTTCATCCGAGGATTAACATTGTCCGCGAGTGTATCTATTGTCATATAATCCAAAGCTGGCCAAAGTGAAAATGAATTTCAAGTGCTTTCTGGTGTTTCTGGCAATTGCCATCTCTTGTGTCGTGGCTGAGAAGAAGACTGACGACTACGTACTCTCCACACAAAATGACTGTTACACATCCAAGAAGTTCTTTACCTGCCTCAAGTACAGAACTGTACGATATATATGGGCAATTGCCACCGGAAGGATGAATCTCTTTGATCCTGATACAAATCTCGAGGCTGGCAATAGTCTAAGGCTAGTTCAGCTGTCGGTACCAGAGAAAGAGGAACTCTTCTCTGAACCCAGGCAACTGGCAGGTGAGCTTTTCATCATTTCCACCGTATTGATCTGCAATTAAATATCCCATAATATCCCCAAAGATGACACCGAGTGGTTGAAAGCTGTGAAGTTTTTTAAGAGATCCGTCAACACATTTCTCAGTTTCCACGGAATTGGACTTGGAATTGACAATGAAAAGGGTGCTCGTTTGATTGCCAGTGAGGAAGGGGATGCCTCAACTTCAGGTAAGTTCATGCTGGAATAATCTGAATTTGAGAAATCAAAATTACCCGCGTGACCTAGTTAACCCATTAGGCATTTTTCGCAGAATTTTGTGGTGTATATTCCCTTCTAATGGAATATTATCAATAATTTAGGAGAGACCTAGGACAGAATTAGCCAGTTGTAGAATTATTCAGTGTAGGATATTATTGAAATATTTATCAATTTCACTCAAACCTTTTTTCCACAAATTATGCGCAAGAAAAAAATTTTAATCTGAGATTCGACGTCTCTTTCATAACAATTTTGAAGAGAAGTTCAGAAGTGAAGACAATTTTAATTTCCAAATTGTTTTTTTTTTAATGTTTAATCGGATGAGTAAGGTAAACTTGTGAAATCAACTAATAAAAGGCACTGTACACGGAAGTTTTAACCTTATAAAAGTTTTTCTATAACTTCTTGGAAAACTTTTCCACTATTTGTTTGAACATATAAATTGTTTAGAAATATTAGCAATATTTAAGAAACTAATTTATAACAAAATAAATGAAAAGTTTGAAATCAAAAATGATCGGTAAAATATTTTGTTCTGTAAGAAGTTATAAATTTATCATCTTAAGATATTTGCAGATACAATGCAAAACTTAAATATTTTTCCTTTGATGTCTGATAGTTTCACCCGAATAATAATTTCACTTTTTTATTTATTTTTTTGTTATTGAAAATTTTATTAACGGTTACTAAAGAGTTTCTGAAAAGAATCTGAGCTAATGACCTCTACGCATTGTGTAAGGAATTTTCGTTAAAAATTGAACATTTTAAAGTAAATTGGATAATTCGTAAAACTTAAATTTATTTTTAAATAAAATCGAGTCCTAGTTATAACTTATTAGCATTTGAACTCTATACATGTCTATAAATCCAGAGGCAGCCAAAATCCCGAAAGCCAAAATCCCGAAAAGGCCAAAATTCCAAATGTTCATAACCTGAAAGTGATGAAATTATAAGGAGAATAATGTGTAGAATAATTTCCCAAGACACAGAAAATTTCCCTTACATCCAGCACGGGAGCGCGGTTCAATCGTAGTTATGACACTTTCAAGAATTCGGGATTTTGGCGTTCGGGATTTTGTCTTTCGGGATTTTGGCTTTCGGGACTTGGACCGGGACCCGTATAAACTATATGGACTGAGCCTTAAAAAACAAAATTTGGGGATATTTCGAAATAACAGTTTAAGGGTGGTATATCGGTTGTCATGTATCAATATCCGGTTGGCGCATAATCCCTTCCAAAAAGCCAATATGATATCTCTAACCGTACTCATACCAGAAGCCATTGTAAAACGAAGAAACGGATTTAAATAAGTTATTCCTTTAAGGATCAGTAGGGCACTGCACCGCTGAGATGAAACTAAAAACATTTTTTAAATTGTAAAAAGTTATTTTGTGACCGAATTTTGACGTTTCCACCTACAGTACAGTGCAGATGATTTCCATATCATAAGCATCAAGAGGAGATTTTTTTTAAAAGCTTCTTTTTTGAGCATAATAATAAAAAAATTTAATTCAAGCTCTCTAGCATAAAAAAATACAACATTTTAACTAATATTTTCTGAAATTTTCATTAAAACAAAATTATAAATTCAGCCATGGGGATATGGGTTTTGAAAACTAAATATTTCCTATGAGCAGATGTATTAACCCTTTAAGGAAGATTGGGTCACCGGTGACCGAACAAAAAAGTTTTTCCCACGGGCTTTTAAAGTTTAATTTTGCTCTTAAAAGACAGAAAAAAATATCGTCCTTAAAGAGTTAAACTCATACTTGAACAGTGGAAAAAAATTAAATTGAATTGAATAATCTTGTTTTCCGCAAAGTATTTAACTCAAAAATGTTTCCGAAAATCAAGTCCCAAAGGCTGAATTTTTAAGATTTTTAAGCGAAAATTCCAGAAAATACAATATATTAAATGTTCTTTAATGCAATTATAGGCTTGAATTAAATATTTTTTATTGTATTCAAAAAATAGAAAAAATATTCTGTTCTTTTGACATAGAATTTTTATATATTTTTATTTTTGTAGTTTTCCTAATTTTCAAAAATCTAGCTACAAGAATGTCTTGTTTTTGATTTAATTTTTAAATTAAATTTGGTATCGTTTGAATCGGCAGAACTTTGAAAACAAATCCATCTGTAAACATATGCAGAAATAGAAACCCTGAAAAAATATGTCCATCTGCAATCAGCTTTAATTAATAAAAATAATCCAAAAAACAATGTTTTTTTTTTTTTAAATTGATTAAATCGGTTAAATTTTATTTCTCTTCTGTAAACTTTCTTCTCTACTTGATTTTTCTTTATCGAAAAGTTTTGAAAACTTATTATAAACTTCTTTAGAGAATGTTTGAAGAATGATTTCAATAAACTTTGCAGTGTTCATTTAAGCATAATTTTGTGCTAAAGTTGCCTCGTAAAAAAATATGTGAATTATGAAATATTCATATAATGCATAACGATAATCTACAATTATATCATTTATTTAAATAAAATAAGTAAGTATATATTGAGTGAATATATATAGTAAACTTTTCCAAAAATTTACACCCCTTTATGTTAAATTTAGATAATATTTATTGCTCAATAAAAGGCACAATATTCCGACGATAAATGTCAAAGGTAATCGCCTATGGGCATATCAAATGACAAAATTACGAACCCAATTTCCTTGCGGGACAAGAAAATTTAGATAGATTGTCTTCATTACCTCTTCCCATTCCCCAGAGAATGCCTTAAGAATGAGATTCTCAATTCCACAATCCATTTTCTTCCTCTGACTAATCTTGTCCATTATCAAGTTAAATCCATTGTTGAGCACCTTTAGCCGTGTTGTGGCACAAATTAAATCCCTATAGATTTTCTCTTGTTTAATCCCCATGAAACCTTTTGATAACACAAATTAATCCATTTAACTTGGCCATTTAATGCATACTTTACAAATTGCTGCTATTTGGTGAATTTTCCGTTTCTGCTCATCGATTTCTGATCATGCTGAAAGATTTATGAAAGCCAATATTGGGGTTGAGATCATGAAAAATGCATGGAAAAGATTGAACTTCCCTTCGAGGTAGATTTTTTTTTATGTTTTTGATAAGCTACCATAAAACCCCATATCAATAGGGCTGATACAATTGAAAATTCGATGAATAATTTATTCAAAAAGCACACATCACATTATTCTGAGAAGAAGAAGAGATGCCCATTAATCTGCCCCTTTGTCTGCAATGATGCATTAAATTGGTTATCTTTGCAGAAGGACGTCGAATCAGAAGGAAGAAACTCAATTTGATATTCCCTCTGGCGATTCTTCTGAAATTGGCACATCTCAAAGTTCTACTCATACCCATTCTCTTGGGTATTGGGTTAATTCAAGTCCTGTTGATTGCGGGTGGTGCTCTCCTCTTCCATTTCCTGCGGAACAACACACTCTGCAAAGTACAGCCTCATCTAATTCACTCGCACAGCCACGTGACGGAATCAGGGCCAGGTGAGTCAATAAGATTGTGCCTTGCAAACGTCTAAAATTGACGTTGAAGAAGAAAGATATGACATGAAGGTGACTTTCCATTCTGAAGATTTCAATTCCTAATGGATTGTTTTTAGCGGATGTGATTCTTTCATAATCTCACAGCTATTGTAGTGCTTCGATTGAGTTTAAAGAGCGATTTGTACGAGAAATTCCATAATATTACTGAGAAATATTTTACTAAAGTAGAAAAAAAAAACTTTCACAAGTACATTTGACATGTTTCTCTGCCGCATTCACGCAAAATCGACGTACGCACGTTAAGTGAATAAACTAATTTTACTTCGAAATATATTATATTGCACTTCCAAAGATAAATTTGTTCGAAACATTAAAAACCATGCTGACATTTTACGTCAAATTTAGGTTTTAGAAAAAATTTAAATCAATAGTATCGGAAAGTAATGACACTAGGTGTTTACAGAATTTAAATATACACAGTTCTCTTCGATATCCGTTGATGAATTCAAACTTTTTTTTTACGAAGTATGCAGCTTGTCCGTTATGAATTAAAATGTTATTTTGACTTTATCAAAGCCTTTAATACTTAATTGTGGTACAAAATGAAGCATAAGTTCACCACGAGGAAAGTTCTGTTGTTTCTTGATAGAAAATAAATTTACATAGCACAAAATAGAAAAACCGTTGTCTAAATTCAAAAAAACCCAAATGTCATTTTGTCCCCACATCAGCCGGATATCGGAGAGAGTTGTGTACTTTTTTGTGAAGAGAAATTAGTATTTGATAACTTTTCTGTAATTTAAGAAATAGGGGTAAAACCGAAAATTTCGAAAACACCAATATATTATTGCCGCTATTATAAAAATGGACATTTGAATGTCTTAAAAGACCAAGGAAGTGTTCATGGTTTTAGACTAAAATATAAATTTTGCGAATATTATAACCAGTTCCGAAACATTATAAAACATTAAAAAATGCTCGTTAAAAACGGAAAAATATCGATTTTGACTCAGTTTACGTCTTTTGTCAAAAGCTCATCAACTATTAACATTTAATAGATTTCGTTTGTTTAATATTGATTCAAAATAATAATTATTGTTATCAATGATCCCGTAAAAAAAACACGAAAATTCACTTTTCGCTTTGTTTTTCTTTCCAAAAATTTCTGTTGGCATTTCACACAAAATTTTCAAAAATAAAGACAGATCATGTATACGGAAATGTTAAAATTTAGGAGAATATATTGATACGGATCAATGAGTCTTTTCTAAAGTGCCGGGAAAAAATTAACGAAAACAGACTTCTTGTTAAAAAAAATCTATTAAAATTTTGGTATATTTTTCAAAATCATTACATAAATCACAGGAAAATGTGTAAGTCTTAAAAAAAACATCTGGGAATTCACTATAAGTTCAAAATGTCTATATGGGAAATCGCCCATATTTTTTACAGTCCCAAGCTTCATAATAACTAAATTTTTCTTAAGTTTTTCAAGTGACTCATCGAACCCATATTTTAAAAACTAGGGGAAAGTGTCCTGCTCTTAAAATATATTGTGGAGTCACTTTTATTCAGAAACATAGGAAAAATTTAATCATTAAGAAACTTGGGACCATGCAAAGTATGGGCACTTTCCCCTGCTGTACTGACATTTTATGCAAAATTTGCAAAATTTGCTATATTTGATGATATGTATAACGTAGGGTTTTTAAGTGTAAATGAACCTAACAACGTATTACCAATTTATTACGGGAGGTGCCTTACACATAAGCTTACTATAAGCTTTTATTTAACTTTTTGCGTCTTTAATTAGGACATTGGAGTTCAGTCAGTGATTTGAGCAAGTGTTTTGTGACGCAATATTTTATTGTTCTAAATGGTTTATTTGTTTCTTCGACTAGAAAGTAGATTATTCCACATAATTTCTATCAGAACTTTCATTTTCCGATGATATTACATTTTGATGCTGCATTTTCCATGTTAATATTACCGAGAAAATATGCGGAATTAACCACAACGTCATTGAGCAACACTGCGAACAAAAAGAAAGATCTCATTTGACGAGCATAATTTTTGAATTATTGGCAGGTAAATTCTGGGTCGCAAAGTATAACTACCACTAATACTTATTATCTGAATCAGAAATTCTTTTATAGGCTGCGTATATCCATATTGTTAAAAAATTGTAACATAGGTGATAAGGAGGTTACCACAATTACTGATTCAAGTGGCGATGTAGTTCCCTACTTTTCATACACCGACGCTCTGATGAACGACAAATTTCTCGTATTTAGATCAGATATCTGAAAATCAGTCTATATAATATTAATGCTATAGGGTGGAGTCTACACTTATGGATCTTATACACTTATGTACAGCGTTCAAAAATCTTAAGTTCTTACGTAAAACAGATTTCGAAAAGTTATAAAATTATTAGTTTATTATGCAATTAACATTTTTTGATTTTTCTAAATCTGTTTAATTAGTACATCTGGTTAATAACTTAAGATCTTTGTGTTGTCCATAAGCGTGTATAACATCCATAAGTGTAGACTCCATCCTACTGATCCAATATTCGGAACAAATTAGGAGCAAGTGGGGCACCTTTGAATTGGGGCAGCTTTGAAATTGTTTTTTTTTTGTCAAAATTCTGAGTCAAACTGGACCTTATTATATTTATATTAAACTAAAAAAAAAACCATTTATGAAACTAATGGCCTCTACACACTAGGGAAATTTATGTTCATATTGAAGCACATTCCCTACGTTTGTGTTGGAAAAAAGTCTTGAATATGGACATAAATTTCTCTATTGTGTAAAAGCCATAAATTATATCATAGTAAGGATCAATAGGGGAGACTGGGGCAAAAAGTCACAAAAAGGATATTTTATTTTTCTACAGGCTACCCTAGCACCCCGGAAATTTCTAATTAGTACAGTTTTATAGGAAATTTATCACATTTTGATTTGCTTTATTACGGGCTTTCGTAAATTTAAAAAATAGCTAGGTGACATATTTTCATAGTAAATTTATTCCTCTACACCTTTTTAAAATACAGTTTTCTCTATCTGAACGAGAACAGCGCTTTTCAAGCTATTTTAGAAAAAAAACACACAAGAGACTGCTAATCGTTTGACCAATGCAAACAAAAAGCGGCGATACATGGTAATGACGTTTTTTCTCGCCGCGATACATCAGAAATTGCCTCGGTCTTCGTTACTTTTTGCTCCTTACCTTTTGTTACTTTTTACCCCAAGTGGTCATTTTTAATAAAAGGATTTCTGGAGAAAAGAATCTTTGTAAAATTCTAAAATAGATAGTGGTTTCGTATTCAAAGAATCCAAATCATAGGAAATATTTACCAGGGTATCAATTCTGCTGTAAGGAAAACATTTGAAAAATAGGGCTAAAAATATCAATATTTTTTTTTTATTTTCTGAGTTCCTTGTTCGAATTCTAAGAAACTTACGACTTTGAAGAAGGTCTATGGAGGCCATCTATGGAAAAAATTTATGCTGCTATCTTTTTTATGTTGGAAAATATTCAATTTTCAAATTTTCAATTTGTGACTTTTTGCCCCAGTCTGCCCTACTATTTGAAAATAGGAGAAAAAACCCAATTTCAAAGGTACCCCACTTCAAAGGTACCCCACTTCCCCCTACACTACAGAGAGCATAAAAAAGGCCGAAAATTGTGATAAAGGGACAAAAGTGGGTTAACCTACGGAGTTCAGTTTGGAGTCAACCAACTAGTTGACAATTTTAGAGTACGGTATTGGCTATTTTTTGTCAATAAGAAACAAAAGAGGTGGGAAGTTGTTAAAGAGAGGAAAAGTTTTGTCAACTTAGGATGTTCATCACGCAAATTGTTGAGAATTATAGAACGATTTTCTGTCTCCTTTTGATCAACGAGAAACATAAAAAGTTTGGGATCTGTCAAAAGGACACTAAAATGAACATTTGAGGGAGTGTGTCAACGGTGTCAATCAACTTGTTGACCAATTGCTAGTGACTAGACGCCAATACTAACCAACCTTTTGACTCTTTTCCACTCCGATTTGTATTCTTTGGGCCACATAATTAACTCTTTTTACACTCTGCGAAGAAAGTAAAGGGAGTTCACAATGAGTTTAATTGAAGATCTATGATGCGGATCCGAAAGGAAGATAACGGACCCATAGATGAATTCTAATCAAATATTGATTAAATAAATCACAAGTTTCATAAACTCAAACATGCTTATCACTGTTTTTTCTTTTATTTGTTTATTGCAGAGGTCAGCTACAATTCTTACCAAGGCTACAATCCCTACGGACCTCCATATGGAGGCCATATAGGTTACAACAAGGATTGGGCCACGAATCGTGCCTACAATGCCTACAATATTGTGCCAGACGTGGAGAAGCAATAAATTTTCAGGTGGTGCCAGCCTGAAAGCCTCTCCTTCGACATCCATTAGTTTAAGTATAAACACGCGAGAAGTCTCGTTTTTATTGCACCCTTTTGCTTTCTCTATTTATTTTTTATGTCCATTTTTTGTGCAATTACGAAACATTAATTAAATTATAATCATTTATTGTCACGGCTTAAACAACTACCTATAAAGCAATTTTCCTATCACCCTTTTTCTCCTCCTACACTAATTTAACCCTCACACGCCATCATTATCCCCAACAATATAATTTTCTGTATATTGCCAAGCACACACACATTCGCTAAGACAGAGAAAAGAATCAACAATGAAATAAAATAAGCTTATGAAAAAGTCGTGAGATATTTGCAGTGTTTTTACTTCCAGTCCACAGCTTCATTGTTGGGAGAGAAAATATGATTAAAACGAAGAAAAGCCAATTAACAGCGACATACAAATACAAACCAGAGGACGACCACTTAAGAGCATGGGAAAATGGGTGGTAGAGTATTTGCATTACTAAGCGGAAGTATAAAAGAGTCCGCACGAAAGAGTCACGAAATGCGTGAGGAGAAGGCAAAGATGTTGCTAAAGAGCTTCCAGGGAGCTTTTGCGCAGGCCTTCATTCCCCCAGACGACATTCTCCGCATCCCTATCGTCTCACACATTCCTCCCTGAGGACATTCTTTATGGTCAAGAGTTTCTCTCTAAGTTTGAGGGGGTATCTCATTTATAAATATTTCATACATTAATTATACATGAGATTGCATAGATTTGAGGGTTGAATTTATTCAAAGGATTCTGCGGAGAGGATCTGGTAAAAGTTCAATCTTCATAAAAGAAGGGTGAAAAGTCGCACCAAGATGTTCAGTAGCCTTTATTTTCGTAACAGTATAATAAGAAAGCACCGTTGTTCAAAAGAAGTTTATATAGAACTTTGGGTTCTATAAGAAATTGACTTGATAAATATATAAAATGGGACATGGGTGCACTTGTTCTCTTCTCACATTATAGGTAAACAGAAAATTATTTCATGAATATTTAATAAAATATTAAATCAACTTTATTTGAAATTCACTTTTTCAATAACAAGGAGACAGTAGTAGGAATATTTAATATAGTTGAATGTTGGGATGGGAAAGCATACCAGCTTTGTGGAAAGCTTTATTATGCATTAACATTTTCTAACAAAGAATTCCTCTATGTTCACCAGTTGAAAACGGAATGAAATCAATTAATAAATTACCCCAAAATAACTAATAAATAAATAATAATAAAATAAATAAAAAATAAATGTAGTTCATTAACTGATCGTTAATGAACTACATCTAAGTTAGCAAGGTCTAGCGAATTTCTCTACACAGAAAAAAAATTCTAAAATTGTTCGAAAATATTTGTGAAATCTTATGGCAGACTTACGAAATGCTCGTGAATCGTATAACCCACAAACAAGTTCGTAAAATTTTGTACTTTTTTCACAAACATTTTTCGTAAAATGATCACTTGTCGAACATTTTTTGTACTTTTACAAACATTTGTTCGTAAATGTTCGTAAACACACAAAAAAATGTTCGTAAAATTTTGTCATTTGTTCGTAAATTTTTACCAGACAAACAAAAATTTTACGAACAAATACAAATAAATGACAAAATTTTACGAACATTTTTTTGTGTGTTTATGAACATTTACGATCAAATGTTTGTAAAAGTACAAAAAATGTTCGTCAAATGAAATTCGTAAATTTTTGCCAGACAAACAAAAATTTTATGAACAAATACGAACAAATGACAAAATTTTACGAACATATTTTGTGTGTTCACGAACATTTACAAACAAATGTGTGTAAAAGTGCAAAAAATGTTCATCAAATGATCATGTTACGAACAATGTTTGTAAAAAATGTTCAAACTTTTACGAACTTGTTTGTGGCTTACACGATTCACGAGCATTTCGTAACTCCCCCATAGGAATTCACAAACATTTACGAACATTTTTACGACATATTTTTTTCTGTGTATTGATTAATTAAAAATAGCAAAAATATTCGTTTTCAGTATTCAATTTTATTCTTTGGAAAAATAAATAAATAAATCGAAATTTAAATCAAACAATAAATCAAACCAAAAAAAAGATCGCTCTAACTTGTAAATTTTCCCTCTGTCAAGGATATTTCATTTTTTTCACTTTTAAAATTCATGTTTTTTTGGTTTGACTTATGTATTAGCGAAATATTTTATTGTAAATTTTTATCAAAATACTGCGTAATTTGTAGCAATTTTTAAATTTTGATTTTTGAATGTCATGCATGCCCGATTCTGCAAATTAGATCTAAATGCATATGAAATTTAATCAAGTTAGAACTTGTTAAAAATTCAGAGACCTTTAAAATAAATCCGAATTTCCTCCACTCGGCTGTACAATATTGCTCTCTATAGAACTGTGAACTGTTAACATTAAAAACTATTACATAAAAACAATTTTAGGGTATTATCGTGTATGGGCAAGAAATGTTTAGAAAAGAACAGAACAGAACGCTGAAAGATGATCAAATGAAATATCTTGATAAAACAGGTGATAAAAATTTAATTACAAATTACAATTTTTAATGCATAAAAAATGAAATAATCTAGGAAAAAAATAGAAGATATCAACTGTCATAACGTCTATGATTTCTGATCAATTTTATGTTATTTACTGACTAATCCAAATTAAAAAAAAATAAAAATTAAATTAAAATATTTTCCACAGATAAACTCCAAAGACATTCTTCAATGTCGTAAGTTTTTT
This sequence comes from Phlebotomus papatasi, assembly GCF_024763615.1. Taxonomy (NCBI): domain Eukaryota; kingdom Metazoa; phylum Arthropoda; class Insecta; order Diptera; family Psychodidae; genus Phlebotomus; species Phlebotomus papatasi. Next base: position 27,499,022 of record NC_077222.1, read on the forward strand.
AGAATTCTAACATGAAATTCAGATAATTTAAAAAGAAATCGAAATTTTTAGCCATATTTTTTAAATATTTTCCTTGCAGAAGATATCAATTATTATTACCTACTTATTTTTCAAAATTGATGAACTGGTGAATATTTCCTATATGATTAGGATTCTTGAAATTTGAGTCTCCAGTCCGTCTTTTCTGCTATGTTTTCTCTGACCAAACTTTTGTTTCCGAAAACATTTTTGATTTGGAAAATGACTTAACAAGAATATTTCTCGTTAAGAATGAGAAAAATGGTGTTCAACAAAATTGTAAAGAACTAAATTTCCAATTAAAATGTATTACAGTAGAGTTTCTCAAATAACATTTGGAGAATACAGGTGACATTTCTCACTCCTCAAATTTCCAAAACATATCAGAATTTATGTAAAATACACTTTCATTAAAATAATAAAAATAACTTTAGAGAATATATCAATATAATTTATACTTAAATAAATGGAATTTACAGAGGAAGTTAATGTAATACGACAATATTGAGGGAACACAAGAGAAAAATAGTTCTTATTCTGACTAAGTGTGCAGGAATTCTTTTTATATTGGGACTATCAGACAGGTGGGTGTTGGGGTGGTATTCTAGTTAAAGAGTATTTCCTAAGCTTTGTTCCCATGACGAATTTCAGCTTTATACCTCCTATCAGAAAGGAATTATAAAGGTAAAATGCTCTCATTTTGTATGGAGGCTACCATAAGGGATGATGGACGAAGGGTTCGGTATATATGGTTAAAAAGTTTTCTTTAAGTATTGTTCGCATGCCGTAATTCAGCTTTGTACCTCTTCTCAGAAAGAAGTCGTAAGGTAAAATGCTCTCATTTTGTATGGGGGCTACCAGAACAGAGGGTGGGGGGAAGGGTTGGTATGCATGAATAAAAATTTTAAGTAATATACTGATCCTATACCGAATCTCATCAAGATCTCTTTAGTCGTTCTTGAGTAATTCGTTGTCAAAACAGCGATATTTCGGAAGGATAAAGGCCTTTTTAAAAGGACTCCCAGCGTTTATCATCCTGGGTTCCGACAGTTTTTTAATCTTATATGTATCAGTACCTACAAAAATCGCCTAATCTCGTTTGTGGCGATTCCGGGACCAGTGCACATATAGTTTTGACCATTCTCCTTTTACATTTTGAATAATATCGTCGCGTCGTTCATATTTGAGGAACTCTACTCTAATTGAATATTTCATTCACTTAAGAAACCCCGTAATAAATCTAATAAAAATGACACAAATTAGGCACTCCATGCAGTATTTATAGAATGTACACAGATTCAATTTTTAAAGCGAAAATAGCTAAGGAAGAGTGAAGAGGAAGTTTAGTATGAGTATGAACTATTAAGAATGCGCTGTCAAGTAAATAATAATAGATCCACTTTGGAGGAAATTTATTCCAGATTCCTCTATTATATTACATTGTAATTCTGTGTTTGCAAAATAAGTGATTGGAAAAAAATTATTCAATATAAAAACGATTTTTAAAACTTTGTTGCATTACGTATTCACTTTTTCGTATTTATCTGACAACTTTCGATTTTACTAAACAAATCACTACTTTTTTCATCTAAATTTTTCTATCTTATGCACTATTTAATGAAAACATTGAAAACTTTTGCACTTCTTTTAAAACTTCAACTTTAAAATAAAAGCCACAAAATTGACTATTTGAATTTAAAACAACAATCTTCAAATCTTCAATAATTATTTGAAGAAAAGAAACATTTCCGTTGTGTCTTTAAATCAAATTGTCTGAATTCCACCAGAGAATTCCAGACAATCTCCAATGTGTAAAATAATTTTCATCAGTTACCTGTCTCCCAAGCTGACATCTGATTTTAGCAATGTGTGTCAGAATTTTGTCACTATAAATTCCATTGCGTTCAGTCTACGTGATGTGAATAATTCAAAATACAAATTAAACAAATTAATTCACAAGATATAAGTGAAATGTTTCAACCAATCATTTTGTGGGGGACAATGTTTGATAAAGTTCAAAATAAATAATCCGCGATGTGAAAATTTAAGTTTTAGTGAATAATTATACAGAATATATGTATATACATAATAAAGTGCAATCTCATTTTAGAGTGCTTAAAATCATAGTTGGGAAAAATGATTAATATTAATGGCTCATGTATAGTACTTTGGAATTATGTTATAAAGTGCTTTAGAGAATATGAAAGAGCTCCATTTCCATCTTCAGTCGTTGACTTCAGCAAGTGTTGTACAGAAAACCATTTTCTAAACTTAGAAAGATCAACATAATCTCAAGAGCAAATGTAGTTGTTTAAATAATTTATACAGTTGTTCATATTATTTTGAACAGTGTGGTTGCTTTTACATGAATTGTTCTCTACATTATGTTTGGCAGACCTGCGTTGTGTTGACGTAAATTCCACGTTACAAGTATGTAATTTACTACCTCAAATTCAATTTTTTACAGTTTTATCCAGGGAGGTGACATTAGCTCTGAAAAATGCGACCGGTTTCAGTGTAAATGATCTCCTATTTTCGTACACTTTTCACGAGATATCTCCAAAACTACATAGGTTGCCAATTGAGGGTTTTCTGTTGCTTATTCACCATTAAATTGGCTTTTATTTTGTATTTGTAGTTTCTGCTAATTCATTCTACAACGTCAGAAAACAGCTAACAAACTCAAAAGTTATTTCGGCACGCTAGTAATATATGGGAAACATAAGAAACGTCATGCCCCTGGTTTCATCATACAAAGGAAATGAAATGCAGGTATCGTTCTTCGCTTAAAAAGAGTTCTCGTTTGGATGTAATTCATTTTGAAAGGGCTACAGTTAGGAAAAAATGGTACTGCACCATGCCGTTAATATTTGAAAAATCAAAATGAATTTCAAAAATTTGAATGTTGCTACAAAGTTGTTAAAAATTTAGAAAGATAAGTTTTTCCGCGTTTATGTAATACATTAAAAGACGAATATTCTGAACTTTTTATCTTTGATTTCAACAAGATTGTGTAGATTCGTACTCTACTAATTTAAATAATAGAAAACTACTTTTCTGGTTATACTGGTGTTCGATCAGTAAAATTAGTTATTGTAAGCTCTGATGAGTGCTGAATTAATACACTCTACATTATATTTCATATATCGACTTGACAGAATATAAGTCGATTTTTTGCCGAATTCATTTTTTCGCTATTCGGATACACCTTGACATCCTCTACTCTGAAAAAAAATCGCTTGTCGAAAATTTGTCAAAAGGAGATAACTTTATATGGAAATTTACAAACATCTTGTAAAATCGTGCGCCAACTGGATTTCTTGCCAAAGGGAGATTAATATTAACAAACAAGTTTGTTTTTCCAAAATTTACAAACTTTTGACAAAAGTTTTTGGAAAGGTTAGTCAAAGGTTTGATAATTTCCAATTTAACATCCTTTTGACAAAATCTTGTCATTTTTTTGTGGAATATTTTTAAATTAAGAAATTACACCCCAAAAACAAAAGTTTTGTTAAAATCTTGACAGTGTAGAAAATACAGCTGGTGTAGAAAAAGTAAAAAAATATTGTTTTCAACTTTAAAAAACAGTCTTTATTTCAAATATTTGATATAGTTTAATAATATTAAAACATTTGAAAATCAGTACATTCTTGAAGGCTAAGGATTTGAACATTATATTTTCTGCAAGATAATGAATTAAAATGGGAATCAAATACACAGCTTAGTTTTTTTTGTTATGATGTAAACTTCATTTTGATTAATTAGAAAATTTTGTACTTCATAATATTTGCTTTGTAGCTTAATCACATTTCCGTTTGAAATTATTGTATTCTTAAAACTAAGATCACTGAACAGAAAATTTTTGCAATTGCATCATTTTTATCTATATTTTTTCTAATTTGTAAAATTTGTTGGAGCATAAATTTTAGAAAAGAAATTATATACTCTTAACAAGAAAATATTTTAAAGTTTATTTTCAATCTTTATTCTCACCTTTTTTTTCGTCTGGAAAGATTTTCTCGATGTCCTCTGCAATAATCTGCATCGATTTGCAGGACAGAGTTACATGAGTTTCCTCCGCGTGATCCAGGATAATATCAACGAGTGCATTACGATGCCTCTTTTCGAAGTGATCCAAATTTTTTGATGTCTCAATCAATTTCTTTCCGTGCGGGGTATTCAAGACCTCTGTCAGCTCGATTATTTCCCACTGCTGGCGTCTCTTAGAGGTGGTTGGTGGATTGCAGATGGGCAGATTTGAAGATTCGGATGGTGGATAGTGTTCCTTCATCCACCTCTGCCACCTTTACCGCGCCAGCAGGAAGAATTTCATCAATGTCACCCAAGGTTAGATGACTCAGAAATGACAAATTCACTCCTTTTTCTGCAAAAAAAAGAAGGATAAATTTCTCCGCTAATAGAGAAAAAATATCTTTATAACGCGGAATTAGCAAAAAACAAAAAAAAACAGGAAAATTGTAGTTCCCGGACTCACATTTTTTTGTAAATCTTTAACACGCCAATCTTAAGATTTTTCTTGATTACCAAAGCAAAGAAGTTGGAAAAAGTGTTTTGCAATAATTTGAGGAAAATAATTAAATTTTAATTGATTAATGTTGGAAGGATTACAAAGAAACTGATTTGTCGTGACCAATTAAATGTGGCAAAGTGAGGTTAAGTGTTCATGATTCTCATTTATTTGAATTTCACTTACCATGTAAATACTGATAAGCTTCTGGAATTTCTCGTTCTTCACACCAGTCTTTTAGATTTTCAGATTTCTAAACTAGATTTTCACCACTTTCACTGTCCATTTCTTAATTTTTCACAACTTTTTCCAGGAACTTCAAAAAACACATGCGATAGCGTAATAGAAGTGACATTTGCATAAACGGTGCTGCCATCTTCTGATTATCACCCAATAAGCAAAATATCTTGTCAAAAGTTTGTTAATTGGGTTTGTGTTTAAAAAATACATCCCATCTTGCTACTTTTTTGCAAATATTTGTTGAAAGTTTGTCAAAATAACAAAAAAACAAACCAAAAATCACCATTCGACAAGATTTTTTGGTATTTCGGATTTTACTCCCAAAATTGAACTCCTTTTAGCAAACTTTTGCAAATTTTTACGAACTTTTTTTTTCAGAGTACCTTCCCTGTGAAATTATCTCGGCATGTTATTATTCCTAATGATATAGGGGTTTCAAATCTTAAAAAGCCTATACTAAGTATGTAAAATTTGAGCTAGCAATCGCACTCCTGTACAGTTGGTCATTTGCGACTTATTCGTTTTATATTCTGAGCTGTCGAAATATCTTTATATTGCATAAGTTAAGTTGTATTATGCAATTTAATTTATCTACATTTCTTGACTTTAGAAAAAATAAATATGGTGTTTAGCGCAAGCTTTTATGGTGCGTTCTTAAGCTCATGGTCACATATTTGAAGAGTTCAACCATTTCGTGATATGGTGTTTAATCCTCGTAAATTTTGTTTAAAAAATTAACTGAGTTAGTTTTCTGGAAAATTAAAGATTTTTTTTATTTAAAAAACTTAAGTAGAGCGTTTAGCGAATGATTAAAAAAAAGATACAAATCATTTGGAAATAAGTATTTTGACAAACAATATTGTCTTTCGTTACTTGCAGTCAAAACAAGTTATTTTTTACAAGGTTTAATAAAATGTCTTAAAAAGGATTGTTTTGTATAGAAAGCAAGGGGTAACTCATTCCTTTTTTTTTCTGACAAGGGTTTCTGGTTTCTCGGGTTTCGCGATGCAATTTTTGGGTTTCTCGGGTTTCGCGATGCAGAAATTGGGTTTCTCGGGTTTCGCGATGCAGACACTGGGTTTCTCGGGTTTCGCGATGCAGACAATGGGTTTCTCGGGTTTCGCGATGCAGACACTGGGTTTCTCGGGTTTCGCGATGCAGACACTGGGTTTCTCGGGTTTCGCGATGCAATTTTTGGGTTTCTCGAGTTTCGCGATGCAATTTTTGGGTTTCTCGAGTTTCGCGATGCAATTCTTGGGTTTCTCGGGTTTCGCGATGCAAAAAGTGGGTTTCTCGCGTTTCGCGAAGCGTTTCTCTGACAATTGACGGGGGTTTCTCAATATGAGTTACCCCTTGATAGAAAGGCTGGCGAAAATTTTATCTCATTTTAGCGTTAAAGTTGTGGACAAAAGTTTTCTTTATGTACTATTCTCAGACAAAAAATGGTCATAACATTAGTTAGTTAATATTTTATGTACCTACAAAATGTAAAACGCTTTTCAAATAACTTCCCAAAAGTTATTTTTGGCAAAAAAAGCTTTTGGTTATATTAAAAAAAAATCAATTAAGGCGAACAGGAAAGAAAATAGTTCGGTTCGAGTACATGCTACTTAAATTCAGATTTTTAACACTTTTTACCAAATTGTATTTGTGTTCATCAAATTTTTTTTAATAAATGCTGACTACATAAGTTTATTTTTATAATCGCTAATAAAATCTCTTAAAACATTCTCCGATTAAAGATATGCATGATAATTGTAAAAATGATTATCTTGACACATTTTGCCCTACGTTCTTCTAGATGGTATACATCGAGAAAAAATATTATACTTAAACGACTTTTCAGTATATGTCAAGAAAAGTTATTTTCCCTATAGGTTTTATTTAATTTTCTCTCAGAACTCAGTCAGAGTAATAACTAACGGAGAAAATTCTCAGAACATTTTTTAAAGACAAAGTGAAGCGACCTAAAAAATTTACATGAAATCCAGTTTGCTCAATTCATTTATTTTTTAATTGTTCTTCAGATAGCAAAAAAGGTTGGTGAACGAACAGTTTTTTAGACCAGGATGAACTTTTTAGCCAACAACTGCAGTGGATAGTGTTCAGTGATAAAGTGTAGTGTTAGTGACTGGGAGAATAAATTTCCATCATTAGTTAAAAGCTCGAATCCCGATTATCTTTTAAGCCTTTTAAGTGAGTATCCCTTGAAGTTTTTTTGTTTTGATGTCCAACAACTGAAGGTTGCCACAATAAATAAAATTCCACAAATAATAGAAAGGATGTCAGTCTGATTTTTTTATAATAATTTGATATCGAGTTATCAACTAAAAAAGAGCGTAACGTGATTCAATTCGTAGGTGTCGAATTTAGTGATTCTAACAACGGCTAGCCGGTTTCGAAAAACCGGTTTACCGACCTATTTTTGAGATGGTTTCAAAACCGATTTTTAGAGATTATTATTAATCGTATCGAGATATTTATTACAAGGTAATCATTTTTTTACAATGCGTTATATCCCGTGTTGGAAGAATCTGCGAAGTCCATTGTAGACCGCCCAGGAGCGCCTTCCCGTAGTATGGTGAATGCTTCTTCCATGCTCCCGGAGTTGTTGGGCGAGGCGGTGCATTTTTTATTACGTTATATCACAGTGAAAATGTCTTTTTCTAAACATTCATATCTTTGCACCGGGCGGGACTCGAACTCACAACAGTGAATCGAGCCGGGGAATCGATCCGCCCAAGAGTCAACGGTCTTGCCTATTGCGCAACTGATTCCCCTTTTTAGAGATGAAACCGATTTAAAACCGTCTCTTTACAAAAATTTTAAAATTTCTCTTAAGCTTAATTTATTTCTTGAAAATCAAGATACACTGAAGAAAATTTACTTGGCTTTAGAAAGAAACCTGAAATGTAAAATGATTCTAAGTGTAATTTGTAGTATGGTAGTATATTAATAATATAATACTATATTAAGGATAGTAGTCATAGGTTTCCTGTATGTTTCTTCCACGCTTGAAAAGAATTATTTGCTTAAAGGTTATCGGAAATGATTTTAGGACTTCTTCATTTGAAAATATTTTATCTTTTAAATCTTAGTTAAATATTTACAGGATTAAAAATCATTTATATACTGAAAAAAATTGTTAAAGGTTTAGTAGTCTTGTAAAATATTGTTTTATGCGGAACAGTAACAAGATGTTTACATCTCTCTGTCTTCATAGAGAATTTAATTAAATCTTGCTGTATATCAACTACATACCTTATTAGACCTAAATTCACCAAAATTGTTACACAAATTCTTGTAAAATATTTGCCAAAATCTAGTATTTATTACTTTCTCAACCGATGGAGTAAAAAATAACAAAGGTTTTTTTTTCTTTTATTCCTTTTTTTTTCAAAATGCCTACGAAGTTTTTTCTATGAAATTATTTGCAAATTTTGTGTCAATTATAATCATGATTTTCATGATTTATAATACCAAAAATTATGCATCGGTATGTTTTCTGTAGAGAATAATCTAAAAATTGACGTTAGAAACCATTCCCGATCGAAAAATCTGAATTTTTTGTTGAAAAAAATTTTTTTGACAATATTTTTCCAAGATTTTACAAAAAAAAATTATAAGGAATATGGGTAGCGAAAAGTCTTGGTACAATCAATCCAATATTCTTTTTTATATTTCTGCGAATATTATTTTTCTTCCACGATTTAAATTTTCTAAAATTAAGTTTAACAAGATTTAACTGGTCACAGGATTTTAAAAAAATAAAGAGGAGAACTCTTTCGATTTGTTCGTTAAAATAATCTAAATAAATTCTTTTTTTTTTCATTTTCCAAGGTCTAGAATAAATTTTTTTTTAAGTATTTCCTCATTAAAGATTGTCAAAAATGGCAACGTTTATAACCAATTTATTCTAAAAAAAAATAAATTGTATGAAAGAATAGTTATTTTTACGGAAATCTACATTGCATTAGCTTTTCCACGTTACTATAGGTATTAGTGGAAAAACTTCCAGTAATTTTCCTGAATTCTGAAATTTCCTGAACTATTTTAAATACAAAATAAAGCAATTAAATGAATAAGTTCAAAACTAACTGAGAAAAAGAATATATTTATGTGTTAAATATTACATCAAAGTTCAAGTTCTGAAAAATTGCTCAAAAAAACCATAATCTAATCTTAAATTTGAAACCGTTTTTAAATCGGTTAACCGGTTTCAGACCCATCTAAAACCGGTTAACCGTCTATCCTAAAAAACCTGGTTATTTGAAATCACTAATCGAAATATAAAAGTGCTTACATCCCGAACCCCGAATTGGTTGAAATTCCGAATGGATCAATATCCCGGAAAGCCAAAATCCCGAAAACCAAAATCCCGAAAAGCCAAAATCCTCAAAGCCAAAATTCCAAATAATGTGTAGAGTAATTTTCCAAAATACAGAAAATTTTCCTTTACCTCCAACAAGGGTGGGTGCAGCGGGTGCAATCGTGGTAAAGTAAATGTTACACTTTGAGGAATTCTGAATTTTTGCTTTCGGGATTTTCGCGTTCGGGATTTTGGCTTTCGATATTTTCGCTTTCAAGATTTTGATCAGGACCACACGTACCTATCATGTGTGTATGGAGGTAATTCGAGTACTAAAGTTCCTATTGCCATTATATAGAAATAAAAAAAGATGATTTGACCTTTTGAAATTCTATTTAAGCAAAATATACTAGCATTTTTTTAAGCGAACGATTCCTCTACTTCCCTTAGGGTAAATTAAGCTAATTCAAAACCTGTTCCAAATGGAAGCTTTTCGCTACTCCAAATGGAAACATCACTTTTTCCATGATAAATGCAGTATATTAAATTTTTATTTATATATTTTCCATACCTCAATTTCATTATTTAGTTAATTTTGCTCCGAATAAAGCGAAAATTCATTCATATTCACAAATTTTAATTTGTTAATTTCTCAGAAAAATTAAAAGTGTACCTTTTCACCGTCGAATTTTTCATCGATCGACCATGTTTTCTGATGAAAAACACAATCTTTCCGTACAGAAGTAGATTTTGAAAAATTCGAAAATCTATTTGAAGATCCAAAAAAGAGACTTTCTTACTTCTTAATACTTCCGCAAGGTGGCGGAAGTTACATCCTGTTCGAATTTCGAAGTGCTCAAGTGTCAAAATGTAATGGTCTTCACATTGTTGTGAGGAAAAAAACTGAACAACGACGTTTACTGTTCTCGCCCCAGTATTTAATCACTCAATAATCACTGAGTAACTCTTTTGCGAGCTTTTTAGTGTGATATTTAATCAATTTTCCCCAACTTGTTCGAAAAGTTAGTATGAAAATTCGAAATTGAATTTGAATTCTTCGATCTTCAACGACTTTCTGTGCAAATAGAGTTCCATTTACGTTTCATCCAAGACACTATTGAAGAATCAAAATCTACTTGTGATCGGGCTTAATAAGGTGATTGTTCGTTATTCGTTTTTTTTTTTACATTTATGTAATATTTCTGGCAAAATTATGCGAAATTAAGTATTAATCTTTATTGTTAACGGTACGTGAAGTTTTCAAATGAAATAATCACCTATTTCGTGGACAAAAAAGGGTTTTTCTGAAGAGTCTGCAAATGCTTCAATAGGAAACCCCGCAAATATGTTTTTTTTTTTGGAGAGATTTTCTTATTGCTTTAGATGGGAAAGGAGAAAAGACCAGAAATAATAACAAATCCTGCACTCAGGAGCAACTCAACAAGGTTTTGGAAGTCTTTCGTCGCGGTTTCACTTAAACTGTTTGTCTCCAATTAGAAAATGTCCCTTGTCTCCATTTGGATTAATTCGTTTCCAATAGAAGCATTTTGCATTTGTGTGTTTTTCTTGTATTTAAGAAGTTTTCAAATTATATTTAAAGAATTTTCACTAAACAATAGCATTCTAGAAGAGTCAAGGAGCAAATTTATGTAATTTTTTCAGAAAAAGAATGAACTTAATGTGTTGTATCTTCTGTCAAAGTTTAAGCGTCTGGAAATGATTTTGAATTAGGACATTTACCCTACCTTACTTCACAATTTCAATTTTAACAGCGTTGTATCTCATTTTTTCACTCTTTCAAGTCAGTAGTTCAACCACGTATGATAATATGTGGATAATTTCTAAGTCGATTTGGGTCAGTATTCGCTTTATATAAAATATAAATGGTCATGAAATTCCAGGCAGTTTTTAACGGCTGTAGTCGTTCCTAAAACAGTAGTTTTTTATTGGAAATTCAATTATGTTCTTTCTACTTTGAACTGGATAAGAAATTATCCATTAACCCCATTAGCCTCTTTAAATACACTTTAAACTGGCGGACGTTTATAAAAAGATGGATTACAGTGTCACATAAAAAGCATTTATGAAACTACATAATTGAAATAAAATGCCAAGGGTCAGGATATAGCTCGCAATCTATTATTAAAGTAAAGTTGATTATCGTATCCCCTAAATGAATTTGTAAACTAAAAGCATCCTTTCTGATTGGGGCTAAACTGCGTTTTTCCGGTTGGATTCACCCCAAGCACTACACTTATATATGCTATGCACTGTGTATACAATAAGCCCGTTATGGGTAACCCCTATTCTCCCTCGAGGGGCACTTTCCATATTCCACAATTGTGTCAACTGAGGTGTTGTCCATAACAAAAAAGCATACAAAGTTACTTCTCCTCGTTGGGGTCTTGTGCTTTTGAGTCTTTTGGGAGGGCTGAGAATGTGAGACAAATGGGGAAGTTGTGTGTCATCTCATGGAATTACTGAAGGGGGATTTAATGGTATATATTTGGCGGGCTGGGAAATTCTCTTTCTCCTCTCGCATTTTCTCTCTCTCCCATAGCTTTTCCTCCTCTATGCCAACACAGAGAATTTGGAAGTTTTCAGTCTCTCGGAAACCGCCGGGGTAGCCGTGCCAAATTTTCCTCAAATTCTTGCTCCACATTTTCTCTGGCCTGAAAAAAAATAACATCATCCTCTGAAGTGCAGCTCAGTGGGGCAAACTATCAAAATTTCCACCTAAAAACCACACTCTTGTGGGCATTTGAGTGAAAATTGAGGAAAAATCTCTGTGGAATTGTGGTCAATTTGGTGTTTAGCGAGGATTTCCCCTGTGACTTGATATCGAGAGGAATATAGAAGAAAAAAAAGAGCAGAAAATTTTCGGGGGTTGTTCTTGGGAAGAACAAGGAAAAGTGACTGTGATAGAAAGGGTTGTGGGGCTTTTTCTTTCTTATACGCTCCTTCGACAATTTGTATCTCTTGGTGACTCCACAATGAAAAATCTTCCCTTGCTGACACAAAGTGGGATTAAGTCATCTTCTACTTCTTTGCAGGATTAAGAGGCCAGCTGATGTTTTTTTTCTGTTGTCTTCTGGTCTCTTTTGGGTTCACAACAAGTTCGCGCTCCGAGACTTTTTCGCGAGGGGGGTGGTGGGAGTGACAAAAAGTTCGAAGGGTGAAATGTGAGACAATTAATACGAAGTGGAGTGACGTCTGGGGATGATTTTTCCACCAGAGTCAAATCAACTGAAACGAGGAAAATTTCTGATCAATGGGGTGGGAGTGACTTTTGAGGAAAATATCTCACCTCTGTGCCAGTTGGTGTGGAAAAGCACTTCACAGAGAAAATTTATCGATTTCCGGCCAGGAGACACTAGAGGATTCATCCAATCGAGAGAATTGGGTTCTGTGATTTCAGCGGTTCACGAGAGATAAAATCAAACACCGTTCAACCTATCACCTCCACCAGCCCCATGGTACCCCAATGAATAAATAATAAGGTCATCCTGAACCACTATATCAGTGACATTCCAAGCTAAGTCTCCGTGCTGTTGGCGGTGGACGAAGAAATATTAGTGGTAGAGTTCTTTTTTTTTGCGTGGTACGTGAAGCTGAGGGTTGGAGAACTGGAATGGATCATGCGCTCATCTTGTGATTTGTTTATATTCAACTCCACTGACGCTCTCTCGTCTGAGAAGAAAAGTGCTCCACATTGTGTTTGGACCTTATTCAATTATCCACCACGGGATCATCCTCTGTGAGTGAATCGTTCCAAATCTGCGAGACATTGCGACAAAGGATCTCCCAACTTTTGCGCATCTCATACATTTTGCAACACGCGTCTCCACAAATTCACCCCATGGATGGGGTGGAAAACTCAACCCTAATCAGCCAACCCGGAAAAGCCCGCGCAATCAGTGGGTGAAAAAAAAAGAAAAATTTGCACGCCGGCGAATCGGTACGTGACACTCTAATTAATGAGGTGGCGGTAACAGCACTCAGCCCTTAACACCCCCAGAGAGTCCCTTCTGGACTCCGGATTTTTTTTTATTTGGAGAAAATACACCCGCACCAAAACATGGCAAAGATACTGAATGGGGAGCAGAGTGGGGGTGATTTGCAGAAGCTACCCTCAACAAGGCATGATGATGAGGAAATGGAGATGATCAGTGAGTTGTACGAGAAAAGGCCGGAAATGTTCGAGAAGTGGCTGAGGGAACGCGCACCACCCGATGCCATTCACAGGATTCATGCCATTGTTACAAAGTCGCCCAAGAGTCCACGAAAGGGTGGGTCAGTGTCTTCTGACCTCTTTCAGCAGTGGCTAGCACTTTCGCCAGTTAGGGTGAGTTCCACACAAGAGGTGACAAAATAACAAATTTTACGTCTACATTGTCGACATTCATTCTCACAAAAATTCTTCAGCAAACCCATTACTTATGCAAACACATTAACATAAAGCCTCATAACAAAAAAGCTCATTTGGTAAAATCACAAGGAAATGGACACAGTATACATATTAACCCTTCAAAGCTGACATGAAATATGGTGAACCATTTCTTAATGAAAACCTTTATCCCCATTATCCTTTGAGTTCTTTGCATAAAAATAAAATACGTTTACAAAATATTTAACATTTATGTAGGGTGAAAGGAACATCTATTGACACTTTAAGAACTCGTGTCAGCACCTTTTGACACCCTACTCCGTACCATTTAGGATATGAAATTTGAACATATCTGTTTATAGTAAAAGGTATATTACAGAAAAAACGTTATATTACTTATATTTTACTAGATACATTAAATAATTTTCAAAATTTTGACAAAAGTGTCAATATGGGTTCCTTGTCGAACAGACGTTCCTCCGACCCTAAGCCCTTGAAGCTCACTGAAATAATATTATAACTTATAGGGGAGACTGGGTCAAAACTTGTCAAAACGAAAATTTCCATATTCACTATTTTCTAAAATAAAAGAGACTGAGGCTTGAAATTTTGTATTATAGATAGCCTTCATGAACCTTCTTGAACTTACAAAGTTTCAAGGGATTCGAGGAAGGATTATGTAAAATAAAAAATAATGAAATTTTGAGCCCTTTTTTTGAAATATTTGGCTTACAGAAAATATTAATACTGATTAGCTCAATTTAAGCACATTTCTCGTTAAGATAGAGAAAAATTATCTTCGACAAAGATGTAGAGGAATAAATTTCCTATAAAAATATGTCTATTTGATATTTTTAACGTTTGCGAGAGTAAAACGTCACAAATTATCCGAAGACTGACAAAATTTGCCCAAGCAATTTTGAGAATCTCCACAAAATCGACTGTTAGAAAATCATTCGAAAATCACATTTCTTTCGAGATAGAGGAAAATAGTCTTCTTCAATGTTATAGAACAGTAAATTTCCTATAAGAATATGCTCATTGTAAAACGTTTAAGTTTTCTCAGATTTCGTGAAAGAATTAAATATGCGTTTTGACAAGTTTTGCCCCAGTCTCCCTTAAAGGGAAAAAGGGGAACTGAAGGTGCCACCAATCTTTCAACTTCCTCGGAGTGAACTGTCCACGGCGACTGATATTCACTCACTGAAGTACGGGGAGAGCTGACTCGAAAAAATGTCCCAGAAATCTTCAGCACCCGCCTAGGGATGATACGTTGGGTGTGTCATAGGAATGAAGGATTGGGATTGGTGGGTTTGGCCGTCGACTGGGTTAACACTTGTCAAATGAGCCATACGCTCTACAATTTTCTTTGAATAGTTGAGCAAAAACTATTTAACAGTTTTTAATTTAGGAAGGTTTAGTCTTTACGATTTTGGCATTCATGAGACCCATGAAACTAATATTTTACAGCTAATTTTTTCTGCCGAAGCCGTTTTGAATAGGAAGTCAAGGTAAGGGAAAGTGCCCATGCTTTACACGGTCCCAAGCTTTACAATGACTAAAGTTTTCGTATGTTTTACAATAAATGTGACTAATCTCTTCTATATTTTAAAAACTAGGGGAAGGTGACTTGTTTTTAAAATATACTGCGGGGTCGTATTTATTCAGAAACATAGGAAAAAATTATTCATTGTAAAGCTTGGGACCGTGCAAGGAATTGGCACTTTCCCCTACAAAGTTTCCCGTAATTTGTCAGATTTTTCCCGCCAAAAATTTTCACAGTTGCAAACTGACTGCATATTGTCAAGTATATATGACCTGGCTAGGAACAAATGTGTATATTTTATTAATCGTAACTCCTTTTACTTTTATAGTACTTTTATAGTAGGTTTTCATGCAAATAAAAGAATTCTTAAAATATTAAAGTAATTTAAAAAAGAAAAATTTCTCCTGAACTTCTTTTCAAAATAGTTCCAAAGCATTCTGCATATTTTCGATAATATTTAGTAATTTGTATTTAAACGTAAATCGTAACTAATTTGTAAATGAAATCGAAAATTTTCTTGTTAATTCTCGAAATTCATAAGGACCAACTTAGATTTTTACTGCAGTACGATTAATTTAAAAGGAGTGGCAAGCGTCCGAGGTTAAGCGAGCTTCTGGAACTCCCGTCCCGATCAAGAGCTCTGCTTTATATTCCTCTTCGCAACATTTTTTAATGCGTATAAGATTAATGTCCATTTAAATTTGTCTATAAATCATCATAAAACCTTCTCGGAAGTTAAAAATTTTTCAAGAAGAAAGTGTATTCAAAAATCATAAACATTTCAATTATTGACCAAATCCTTGATCTTAAATAATTCAAGATGGCGATTTTACCGGTGAAAGGTATCGATGAACGAAAAATCGAAAATATTAGGATTACAAGACCTTTCAAAAAATCCAAATTTGATCAATTCGGTTGAAAAATAGGCTCTCCAGGTTGGTTGATCTCTGACCTTCAATAATTCAAAATGACGAATTTTCCAGTACAAGGTGTCTAAGGACGAAATATTCAGGTGGACTGCGTACAAAACATATCCAAAAATTAACATATTCGCCTTTGCAAATTTTGAGATGAGTTAAAAAATCATATTTTTAGAGGGATTTGAATGAGTGGAGGATAATTTTTGTTATGTTAGTTCGCTAGAGAGTTCGCTAGACTTGTGGGGGAGTCATCGAAGACCGGAAGTCAATATCTCTTACCGTTTGAAACCCAGGACGAAAAAATTTGGATTACGGAAACTGCTCTCTCGTGAAGTTCTGGCAGTTAATATATAATGAAAATCAAATAATTTTTTTGCTTGACATCTTCAATAGATAAGTAAAAAAAATTAAAATCTTTCGAATTACATAGGGGAAACTGGGGCAGTAGTAAACATTGAGTAGTTGCAAACATTTGATTTTGACGATTATTTTTTCAATGAATAAGGATCCCTAGTATCTATGAATTCATCAAGGGGAAAACGTGCTACCTTCGAACGAACAATTCAATTTTTTCAATGTCTTAAATGAATTTGAGCCATTATAATATTGGATGATTGCATAAGTTCGTGGGACTTTTTCACGCAGGTCGTTAAGGGGAATTCCGTAGCTTACCTCTACTATTCATGTTTACTTTTTTGCTTGTACTAAGAAAGACTGTAGTGTCTTACATCCCTCTAATGCCAAGTATTTTTCAAATATGTCGATATGTCCTTTAGAGGACTTTTCCAAAATGTGGAACAAAAAGGTGTATTTGCAGCAATTAATGTTAAGCGAATTTTGGAAAGGTCCAAGTGATGGACTTCCACGGAAAAGCATTTTAGGCGTTTATTTAGATCATGCTCTTGCTCTTAGAATGATTAAAAGGTATTTTGGAAAATTCCAAAATATGGAGTTATCCTTCGAAACATCGACTTCATTTTAAACGGCCTCTAACATCGATGGCAATATTGTGAGTATCCTATTGGAAGAAAATTTGCGAATATCTATTAAACAGATTGTTAGGATGTTGGACAATAATAATTCGATCGTACTTCGCTATTTAGAAAAGCTTTGATATTTTTAAAAGCTTAGTAGATGAGTGTCACAATTTTTGACTGAAAGGAATAAGGGTAACCGTATGATTGTAGGGAATGTAGCCATTTCTCTCCCGATATGTTGCGATGAAGAAATTTTTCTGGATCTATTGGTAAAATGTGATGAGAAATCGATCTAATAGAACAATATGCAGCGGAAAAAGTCTTGGAAAAAACAGCCAACCTTCTTGCAAAAGCTAATTTGCATAAATTGTGAATTTGATGGGATTCATGGGAAATTAATTACTTTGAGCTACTCCCATGCGATGAAACAATCACAGAAGATAAGCACTGTGACTAATTCGTTAGATTCAATGCGCTTGATTAGTAAAAACATTCGATTTTGGTCAAGAGAAAGGGCATGATCTTCCAAAATAGCAACTCTAAAAAACAGGCTCTTCCTTAAAAAATGGAATTGATAAGCTTCTACATCTTTCGAGGATAAGTGTTAAGAACAATGGAGACTATATCCTTGATTATACAAATAATATTTCTAAAATAAAATATCTGTTAAAAGGAGAATGGTCAAAACTATATGGGCGCTGGTCCCGGAATCGCCACAAACGAGAGTAGGCGCATTTTATAGGTACTGATATAAGATTGAAAAACTGCCGGGACCCAGGATGATAAACGCTGGGAGTCCTTCTAAAATGGCCTTTATCCTTCCGAAAAATCGCTGTTTTGACAACGAATTACACAAGAACTGCTAAAGTGATCTTGATGAAATTCGGTATAGGGTCACTGTATGACTTAAAGTTTTTATCCATGCATATCACCCCCTCCCCCCATCCTCCATTCTGATAGCCCCCATACAAAATGGGGGCACTTTACCTTATAACTCCTTTCTAAGACGATGCAGAAAGCTGATATTCAACAAGGGAACAAAGCTTAGGGAAGACTTTTAAACCATGTATAATATCTCCCTCTTCTGTCCCCCTTTCTGGTAGCCCTCATACAAAATGAGAGCATTTCACCTTATAACTCCTTTCTGAGAAAAGATAGAAAGTTGAAAGACAGCTTAGGAACAAGTCTTAAAGAAGACTTTTTAACCATACTGCCCAAACTCTTCGTCCATCACCCCTTCTGGTAACCCCCATACAAAATAAGACTATTTTACCTTATAACTCCTTTCTAAGAGGAGGCAGAAAGCTGTAATTCGACTAGATGTCTATAAATGCATATAAAATCTAGAAAATTATTGTTAACGTTATTAGTTATTCATTTTTTTCATTCTTTTACAAACCAACTACTTCTTCTCAGAAAGGAGGTCAAAATGTTCTCATTTTGTATGGGATTACTAGAAGGGGTGGTGGAGGAGCGGGTTAACATGCATAGTTGAAAAGTCGTCCATAAGTTTTGTTCCCTTGTTGAATATCAGCTTTCTACATCGTCTTAGAAAGGAGTTATAAGGTAAAGTGCCCCCATTTTGTATGGGGGCTATCAGAACGGAGGGTGGAGGGAGGGGGTGGTATGCATGGATAAAAACTTTAAGTCATACACTGACCCTATACCGAATTTCATCAAGATCGCTTTAGCAGTTCTTGTGTAATTCGTTGTCAAAACAGCGATATTTCGGAAGGATAAAGGCCTTTTTTTACAAGGACTTCCAACGTTTATCGTCCTGGGTTCCCGCATTTTTCTCAACCTTATATCAATATCTTCAAAATGCGTCTACTCTAATGTTTGTATGAAGATGAACCAGCGCCCATATACTTTTGATCATTCTTCATCATTGTGAAAAATAGTTTTTGTGCTCTAGAACTGTTCCTCCATGGTTTAGAACATTGATCCCAGAACAAAAGTTGTTACCTATACTAATGTCTATCCAATGACATAGGTCCCGTTTGTGGCGATTCCGGGACCGGATTTGACCATTCTCCTTTACAATTGGGAGTCCTATGAACTTATGCAATCATCCAATATTATATTTTAATAGCTACTCAAATTTCCAGAAAAGAACTAGGGGAAAGTACTCTCCCTTCGAACATTCATGCCTTCAAATAATGTAAATTTTCTTTTATTTTTCCTAAGAAACTTACTTATGTGATAAGTATGTGTAAGTCTCTTAGGAAATATAAAAGAAATTTACATTATTCGAAGGCATGAATGTTCGAAGGGAGAGTACTTTCCCCTATGCGTGAAATCCATAAGGAACATAGAAAAAATTGAGTTATCTGAAGCTTGAATCGTCTAAATGTAGCGCGCTTTCCCCAAGGTTTCGTCTTCTGAAATCTAATAAATAATTTTAAAAAATTGCAGTGTTTACCACTACCCTGTGTTTACTATTGCCCCACTTTCCTCTACAAAAGTTTCCTCCATATAAGTTGTATTTTCCTTGAAGTTTCCTCCATATAAAAATATTATTAAATTTAGATATTGTTAAATTAATCATTTCACATTAATAATTTCGATTAACGATTTTTTTCATTTTTGGATATGTTTAAAAGATTATCCAGGCGAACATTTCGTCCATATACGAAAATGGCGTAGAATCATTCTTAATAACGGTTTTTCAAGGTCAAATGTTAAAAAGACACTAGAGTGCTCATTTATCAAGCAAATGGGGTCATGTTTGGGGTAGTTGGAAAGGTCTTGCAATTTCCTACAAAACTGAACCGGTTCGGTTTTGAATCGATAATGAACCGGTTCATAACCGATAAAAAAAATTTTATCTGAAAATCAATTCTATTACTTTTAAAACTATTTTGGGAGATCTTTTGAAAGATTTATGAATCGGTACAAATCGGTTGAGAACCGGTATACGGTAAATGATGCGAAAGTACTTTTGCGGTATAGCATCTAAGTCACGAGTTCGAGCATTTCGCAAAAGCCGGGATGCTTTGCTACCACTTTAGAGATTCTTTTGTCTTGCAGTTGTAAGATTGACTCTAGCAGTTGTAAGATCCAATTATTCCCCACTGAAATAGATCAGAAATCCAAAAGAAGAAATTTTGTCTCATGATAATTAAGTAAATATTGATTTACAAATAATTTGTGAATGTGAATCAGTAAAATGATTAATATAGCCAATAACGTTCAGCACTTAAAATTATTGTGTAATTTTTAATATTAAGAAAATTATTTTCTTCGTAACTAATTTTTCTTGTTTTTAATTTTCTTAATTTTATTTTTTCTGTCTCATATTATATTTAAAATAACACGGGAAATTCTAGAACAATAAAAAAATGATAATTTATTAAAAGAAAGAAAAAAACCGTTGGGAATTTCAAAAAAAAGTTGTGCATATTCAGAGAGAGAACTGTCAATAAAAAGTACCCAAACTGTGCATATATCGAGACAGCACTGTATGTTGATATGTTTTAATAGCATGACATTTAAAAAAAAATCTGTGAAACTCGATGGTGATAGGAAAATCATAATAAAATTTTTGATATAAATATTTTTAGCATAGAAAAATTATTAGTCAATAGAATGATAGCATAAAACTGCCATGGTTAAAATGATATTTCTTATTATATTGTTTTATTGCTGTATATAAGTGGGACTTTAAATTCGCAAAGCGATAAATTTTTACAGCATTTCTTTTTAAATAAACATTTTATAACCGTATTTCGATAAGAAATGGTTCACTCCGACATTCGACATAGAAATTGTATCTTTTATTCGTAAAATTGTCCACCCCCTGAGTTTTCTTCTTTTCTCATCGAATTATACCATTCTCGAGTGCCGCATCAACAAGCTACTGCCGAAAGTGACAAAAGGTCACCTCGAGGGCTTCTTCACTTTCTCATCAGTCTCATTCTTTTCCTTTTTAATTTTCACCCTCCATACAAGTCATTTATCACCGTCGCCAAATTGACTCTGCAGGAAAACACACTCCAAGTATAATTTGATTTTTTTTCTGTTTAATCGCTCAAATGTATATATAGTTATTCTTGTCTTTATCTTCTCTCTACGTCTTTCCCTATTCCGCAAAGAGTTTTCATCCCTTTCATAATCAAACTATGCAGCAATTTAAAATATCCATGTACAAGGATTTTAATTGAAAAATATTGACTTCGTCTGCAGTTTATTTAATTTCTAGGATATAAAGTTTTAATTTAGAAAATTGCATTTTTCTTTTAATTTAACTTCTGAGTTCTAGCATCCTTATTCTATCAAGTAATCTAAAAACACGTAAATAGTTATAGTTAAATAAATGAATAATCAATAAATTCAACTAGAATGCATTTTCAAAATTTTCACCCAATTTTACCACTATAAAAAATTTCTAGCATGTGCTAAAACCAATAAAACTAAATTAAATTGAGCATTGTACCAGATCAATTATTTTCTACATTATGGCACACTTTATGGTCAAACACAAATCAGTTAGAACTAAAAGGAATTATTCCAATCGAAAAGCTCAATTTACATGCTCTAATTGTATTTCATCGGAATTATTTAAAATAAATACAAATATTAACAATGAATATATAATCAATTTCATTCAAATCAAAAGCAGTGATTGCATATTAATTGGGAATATAAATTAAAAAATGATTAAAATTTATTTCAACACTAAACAATAAATACTGGATTTTATTTGATGTGAAAATCCAATGAAAAATTAATTTATGGACATTTTTCATCAAATTTTCACAAAGCCAATATGGTTCAATATTTATTAACCGTATACTAATTACCTCAAATGTTTATGTCTGTTTAATTTTTAATGGTTGACCCTTTGTGATACTTTGCCTTTTTACTGCAAAATTATTGCATTTCGAATTAGGTATAGTCAAATGATTATGCATATCTGTGGTATTTTGCTGTATACATTATATCAACACTGAGTCAAAATATTGATACGTTGATCATGCAGAAAATTCTCCGATGGAAGAGCCAAAAGGAAGTTTTACGTATATATTTTGTACAAATAAAGAGCTTGCGGCATTTGTTGATTGAAGCGGCAGAAAATGCTCGTTGAATTCATATAGCGACACGTAAAGCTTTGGAGAAGCCATAGATAAAAATTTACAAAGAATTTAATTCCTGTGCAAACTTTCTGCTTGGCTTCATTCTTCCATCTCTCCGTGATAGACCTTAAAACCTTAAATATTCATATTTGAAGAATGATTTAGCTCTTTAATTCATGAATATTTTTCTCACCCACGCATGTACCTGCCTTGAATCCATCAGCGAAGTCGTACCACCCAGAATCAACGCTCAATTGGCTCACGAAAGCATTTGGAAAATCTGAATGAGAATGAATTGTTTATGGAGTTGATTCGCGATGTGGCAAATGAATTGGATATCGACGTACTATGCCACAAAATTCTCGTCAATGTGGGTCTGCTTACTCAAGCAGATCGTGGTAGTTTATTCCTATCCAGAAATACGGCTGCTGGAAGGATTCTCGTGGCGAAACTTTTCGATGTGACCCAAGACACGCCACTTGAAGAGGCCATCAGGCAAGCTCATGAAGATCCCATTGTGATTCCCTTTGGGGTTGGAATTGCGGGAATTGTTGCAGAGACTAAAGAGATTATCAACATAAAAGATGCATATAAGGACAAACGTTTCAATGGCGAAATAGATCTAAGGACAGGCTATAAAACCAAATTAATTCTATCCATGCCAATCTGCAACTACGAAGGCGATGTCATTGGGGTGGCGGAAATTATTAATAAAATTAATGGTAAGACAGTTCATTTTATATTCATGAATTCTTCACATCTTTTTTTATTTAACCCTTTAACGACGAGACAGTTTTCGCTGACCGAAAATCAGCAATAAAAATGAAACCGATAAACAAAACTTGTCAAACGTCTTACATCTAACCTTCGAAGAGTAAACAGAGTCTGATTTGGTGTATTTTTTGCCTCTATGAACGATAGGGACAAAAATAGCCCAAAAATTTAAATAATTTTTCTAACAATACCAGTGACAAATAATTTTCACTCTAAAGAAAAATATTATGTTTGAGAATTGTAGTTTCTTATTCCAAAACGGTTTTGCTTAAAAAAATTGGAAGTATAAAAAATAATTAAAATCAATTTTTAATATGAGAATTTAAAAATTTGTAATTTTTTATCTTAAAAATTTACTATATAGCAAATAGCTGTAAACTTGCAAAAATTATCCTAGATTCCTTCAACCTTGTACTTTCCAATTATGTATAGACATAAGAAAAAAAGTAACTATAGGTATATAGTTATATTCATGAATTATGACAGAAGAGACTCTTGTACGTGCTAGAATTAAATTGCGGTTTAAATTAAGGATAAAGTTGCCCATTAAAATATAACAAAACGGTAATTACAACACTTTGCTGATGTTTATAAAACTACTCAGTTATTCTATATGGATTAACCTTGGGGTATAAATAAATTAAAATTATGCATACTTATATTACACTTATCTTGGATATTAAAATCATTGAAGGAAATTTATTACCTAAATTTACTAGAATATTTATAAGTATTTGACGCACTTACGATTAAAGCCATTAAGCGATACACTCATATTAAAAATAACTTATTTTATAACATAATTAAGCTAAAATTGTAACTTGGTAATACATTTTAACGTAATTTGAAAATAAATAGGCTATCATTGCTGAAATCTTTCCATACTGTGATTAACGGTATTATTACACTTGCTCATTAAAATTTTAGTGCAATTCAAATTAATTATCTATAATGAGCATTCAATTTATGATTCATGATTTTGAATCACTTAATGTTTAGAGTTTGATCTATTTATTGATAAGTTATACTCTGCCCGCAATAATTAGTTTATACGTTGACTTACCTACGTCATAGTATACGGAGAAAAATTAAAATCGTATATTTTATTATCTACTAATCTAATTTTACTAAAGAGAAAAACAAGCCCTATGTGTCCAAGATTTGTATTTGAGACTTTGTATTTTTTTCTTTTAACCATCTAAAACAGTTGGGAGATCTGAAAATTACACAGAAAAAATATTTTGTAAAAATGTTCGTAAATGTTTGTGAATTCCTATGGGGGAGTTATGAAATGCTCGTGAATCGTATAACCCACAAACAAGTTCGCAAAATTTTGTACTTTTTTTTATAAACATTGCTCGTAACATGATCATTTGGCGAACATTTTTTGTACTTTTACAAACATTTGTTCGTAAATGTTCGTAAACACACAAAAAATGTTCGTAAAATTTTGTCATTTGATCGTAAATGTTTGTTTTCCTGTCGAGCATTTTACGAACATTTACGAACAAATGACAAAATTTTACGGACATTTATTTGTGTGTTTACGAAAATTTACAAACGAATGTTTGTAAAAGTACAAAAAATGTTCGTCAAATGATCATGTTACGAACAATGTTTGTGACAAAAGTTCAAACTTTTACGAACATGTTTGTGGGTTATACGATTCACGAGCATTTCGTAACTCCCCCATAGGAATTTACAAATATTTACGAACATTTTTACAAAATATTTTTTTTTATGTACAATTTATCTCCGATTTCAAATTACCCCATAATACCCTATAGCTACCCGAATATATAGCTTAGATATAGATTATTTGGAAACTAACCCACACGCTTGGTCACAAACCCGCAACTATTGTTTTAATTAAATACCTTTGTTTTGCAATGATGACCAAAACCATTGGATTGAAAATATTTGATCTTTTGTCATCCATCCTACAAATTAGATGCTGATGAATTTTCCGAGCGGGACGTCGAGGTTTTCCGGCGTTACCTTACATTCTGTGGTATTGGCATACAGAATGCTCAATTATTTGAAATATCCGTCCAAGAATACCAGCGCAATCAGATACTGTTGAATCTGGCAAGGAACATCTTTGCAGAGCAGAGCAATCTGGAGTGCCTCGTAACTAAAATAATGCAGGAAGCAAGGGAACTACTCAAGTGTCAGAGATGTGCCGTATATCTTCTGGATTTGGATTGTGGGGAAGCGGTGAGGAAATGCCCTTTGTTTTCTCCTTCAGTTTGAATCTCATTAAAATCACATTTATTATGCAAATGCCCCATGCCACATCATCATGCGCCGGCTACATATAAATAGAATCACCTGGAACGTATTTTGGAGAAGCCATCCCAGAGTATTCAAACATTTTCGCGACGTCAGAGCAAAGTCATCAACGTGGAGGATATTCTGGAGCAACAAGTGAGTTCTTTTTTTTATTTTATTTCATCTACACAATGGTATGAGATGTGACGGTATTTTCTCCGAATCATTGTTGACATGGCTTTTATGTATAGAAAAAACTCTGGTTTCCACTTCATTCAATAAGCTTTAGGGTAATGAAAAGACTTTTCAAAAAATGGTTTTACATGCAGATTTTTTTATTGATCCTCCCCTCTAGTTTGTTCTTTGTTTTAATTCCACACTGAATCACACTTGTCCATTACATTTAATTATAAAATACATATCAAAATATTACTATAATAATCGCTATATAAAAAAAAAGAACAGATAGCCAATGATATTATTGGAAATATTGCATTATTTATAAAGCTTTCAAATTAATGTTTTTAATTTTGTCATTTGGCCTAAATTATGGAAATTATCAGGAGATTTCAAATTAACAAAAAAAATGGAGTAGCTTTTGTCACCTCGTTTAATTAATTGTCCATTATTCAAACTATTTTTATAAAATATTGTTTCCGCATTATCACCTTATGATTTTACGTATGATAAATTAAAAGGACTTTAAAAAGCATGCACTTTAAATAAAAATCAGTACTTCGATTTTTTGTGAAACAAATTCAGTAATTGACAATGGGCAGAGATATATGGGAGATGGTCCAACTCTTCGCCAGTGATGGGACAAGGCTTATTTTGTAGGTATTTGGTACACGATTTAAAAATTACAGAGGCCCAAGCCAAGACGGCTTGTCAGTCCTTAGGAAATTAACGATATTTTCTTAAAAATCAGCAATTTGTTTTTTCATTTCTTCAAAACGACTTAACCGATCTTAATGAAATTCGAATATAAACCGATTTATGAATAAAGCTTTAAACAGTTTTTTTTTTTAAATTTCGCCTCTGATTGATCTATCTGGTAGCCCCCATACAAACTATTTACTTTTTAAGGTCTTGGTCATTACATAGCGCAATAAACTGAAATCTTTTTTGTATGAAGTGCAAAATATCGATAGTTTCGGAGTTACTTTTTGTCTTGATCACATCTTCTGAAGGAACTTATAGTCCAGTACGTCAAGTTTCTGAAATATTATATTTTAAAGTAGGGGGTAACATTAGCTCTGAAAAATGCGACCGGTTTTAGTGTAAAATTTTCCGTGTTTTCGTACACATTTCACGAGATATCTCCAAAACTACGTAGGTTGCCAATTTAGAGTTTTTGGTTGCCTCTTCGTTATTAAATTGGATTTTATTTTGTATTAGTATTTTTTTGATAATTCATTCTACAATGACAAAAAACAGCTAATAACTCAAAAGTTTTTTCGGCTCGCTAGAAACATATGGGATTTTCCACAATTTTCTTTTCTTTTCCAAACATTGTAAGAGGGGCGAACTCTACTTGTTTGTGATAAATAAATAATAATAGGGGAAAGTGCTCTCCCTTCGAACGTTCATGCCTTCGAATAATATGAATTTGTTTTGTTTTTCGAAAGAGATTACACTAAATTATCACGGAATTATCAACAATTGATGATAAGTCAACTAATAATTTAATAGAAATGTGTAAGTCTCTTAGGAAAATAAAAGAAAATTCACATTATTCAAAGGCATGAATGTTCGAAGAGAGAGGACTTTCCCCTAATAATAATAATAATAATAATAATAATAATAAGGTCTTAAGAAATGAGTAGAATTATTTTATGAAAGTTGTTTTTTTTTCTCAATACCGATAGGGTAAAGTGGTACAAGTTGGATAGTGGTACAAGTTGGACTATGGTACAAATTGGACAGGACTTTTTGTTTTGATAAATTTACTACTTCATTTTTATTTGTATATTTTTAATGCTTTAGTTTTATAATTTGGTTCCTTGTAATTAAAAACAAATTTTGTACTGTATTTATCAAGAAAAAAAGCCATGTCCAACTTGTACCGACGAATTGTCCAACTTGTAACACTAATTCCAAATTATATCACTTTACCCTATATCGTAAGTTGTTGGTCTCAAACTACGATTTCTATAGAAGAACTCAAGAGACATTTTCCTAGAAGAAAGCATATTCCTATCTCTCCATTTTTACGGAAAAGACTAAGGGATTATATACAACGACATATCTCTTTTGAAGAAATATTCTCCTTGAAAAAACGAACTAAAGTTGCTGAACTTTAGTTCGTCAGTGTTTGAACTTATTATTCAAAGTTTTTGAGTAACTGTGTCTTTAGGACGATGCGATCTTCAGAGGCCTTAACTCTTTTTTCAAGGAGTATATTTCCGAATAGGAGACATTTCCCTACATATAATCCTTTTAATGTATTTGAAGAATATTAAAAGAATTTATGAGGAAAGTCTGGAGAATTACAAGAAAATGAAGAGATAAGAAGATGGTTTGGTCCAGGAAAGTTTTCCTTAAGTCCTCCTAGAAATTCTTCTTTGACACCAACAACGTAAGATAAAGCGTTATTTTAACAAAACAGTTTTTTTTAGATAATTCAACCCATTTCTAAAGCAATATGTTTTATGCTCTAGTGCTTTTCCTATACATACTTTTGCTGTTAGTCCCAGAACCAAAGTTGTTACCTTTGCCAATACCTATTTGTGTTATTTCGTGGTGAAAGATTGGACCGTTTTTCCCATTATTCTTTACAGACATGCAGACATTATTGATTTTTAAAACCTGTAATACATATATTCATGTAATTTCAACAAATCTGATAAAAGCTCTTGTAAAACTTTTTTTTTAATATATGAACATTCTCAAGATAACTTCAGTTCCTTTTTAAAACTTTTTTTTTGTTCTTTACATAAACAAAAAGTCTCAAACGTCGTCGACAGATATAAATAAAAATTACATTTCGCCCTATTCGTATGAGCGACTAAAGTAATACTTTATGCAAACAAGATGAATTAAAAGAAAATCTTTTTTGCAAACAAATATTTAGAAAAAGGAAAATAGGGTTTATCGCAGTCGGTTGGGTAGTAATATATTCAATCACTTAAAAAATTTAAAGCCACACGGCTTCCACCAGAAATTTGTGGATTTACTTATGATTAATTTATTTTCCAAACTGGTTTTACACTTGTCTTAGGTTGAAAAGAAATTTAGAATATTCGTTTTAATTTACTAAAGCAAGTATCTATTCTTACAAGTAAAATAAAATACTTTTTGAAAGCTTTTTTTATACTTAGTAAAAATTGCAAATTAGAGAAATCAAACATTAAAAGTGAGATGATGCTTTTTTTATTGAGAGAAAAATATAAAAATTAAACAATACACAATATTTTTTTGTAACAAGGAAAATGTGAAGAATGTAATTAAATTAACTTTTCTATTTAAGTTTATTAAGCTTCCGGTTGTTCTTCAGTTACACTTAAACAATCCACAAGATGTTAATATGTACATAAATATTCCTTTACATTGTTTGAAATCCATTGTAAATTACGCCTAGAATTGTACCTCTTAAAGCCCTATTAGGAGCAACTTTTTGATTTGACACCTTTGTAACTATATAGTCATGTATTGAACCATCCCTTCTAGAGAGTATCATATTGCTCAATGGGAATTAACCTATTTTCTTCTCCGTATCTTCAATGCAGAAATCACCCATTCGATTTACAACCCTCTTCGAGCTGGGGGCGGAAAATCAAGTGGGAACCGTAAGTCGACCCACCGTAGAAGATCTGCAGAACTCCACACTTGCCCTAATCGCCCAGATGGTGGCATCCACAAATCAAATCCTCAATATCGAGGACGTACGAGAGTGGCTCAAGGACAAGACATCGCTGTTCAAGGACGACGAAGCAGAGCACATCTGCACGATCCTATGCATGCCCATCGTGAATGGCGCTAAAGACGTTATTGGCGTTGCTCAATTAATTAATAAGGTGGAACTTTTCTTTCTTGCAAAATACTCACACCCTTGTTTGCATGTTTTCGTACTCCGACAGCCATATGATTCGACATTCAAATAACTCATGCTAACACGCAAAACTCAAGTTTCACACCGGTGCCTAATTAATTACACATGTTGGAAAATTTAGGGGAATTGTTTGCATATTTCATCCCCAGTAGGACGATCATTAAGTATTCTTCTCCGAAAAATTACATTAATCTCACGAAGAATTAATTGTTTATATTTCAAAGGCTGATTTATGGTAGTTTGCTAATGGATAATAGTATTAAATGGTATTCCACTGGATTTCGGTTAGTGATTATAGCATTAAATTATTTAAAAGAAAAATTGCATAATAAGGCACAAATAATATATTAGTCTAAGCTAATTATCGCTGTGCAGCATACGAATATACTTAGTGCTTGTCAGGTTTATCACATTATTGCCCATTTTACAATAATTAGTTATAAATTGATTTTTATAACCTTATTTATATAAGCACAAATGCGCAATTTGCATTTTACGGTTGAAGTAAAATTTTATTAATTCATTTAGTTAGGAAAAGACGTATAAACTTGAACATAAGAACAAGACTGATATAAAAAATGGCAAAGCATTCTAGCTTTGCGAAATGCTTGAATTTTTGGCTTAGAAGTTATAACCCAAACACAGTCTTTATTATTTGTTTGGATTATTAAAATTTTTGAGATGTCTAGCATTCAGTTCATTAACGTTTAGAAACGGTTTATGGATCGCCATTTAAACTGACCTACATAGGGTAAAGTGGCACAAGTTAGACAGCGCTTTTTTCTTGATAAATTTAATATTTTACTTTTATTTTTATATTTTTAATGCTTTAGTTTTATAATTTGGTTCTTTGTGCTTAAAAACAAATTTTGTACTGTATTTATCAAGAAAAAGCCATGTCCAACTTATACCGGCGAATTGTCCAACTTGTAACACTATGTCCAACTTATAATACTTTACCCTAGCATTGGTTTAAATCTAAATTTGGGGATTATTAGGTTAGAACAAACCTTATTCATAACTGAGGGCCAATTTTTGAAATTCTCACTCGCACCCGCGAGCTCTTTAGTGACCGAGAGAAATACTTGCAACGAGTACTTTATGTTATAAAGAAGTCGTTACAGAAGGATTTGAATCTACGGGGTGTGCGAGTGGATTTCTCTCGGCCACTAAAGAGCTCGCGGGTGCGAGTGAGAGTTTCAAAAATTGGGCCTCTGGTTGAAATTAATTCAGAGTATTAAAGGATTTCAAAGTTTTACAAATCAGTACAAATATAGGGGAGACCGCCAACCAAATTTCATTGAGTATAATTTGTAAAAAAAAGTATCAGGCTGATAAAATATTTCACTGAATAGAAAAAGAGATTTTTACTTCGAATAAATAATGTTTTCCTGAATATTCATTCTAATGCCAGCTATAACATCATAATGCCTAATACCATTTGTGGGTAATTGCGCTATTTCAATGAAAAAAGAACCTGTTTTTTAGCATTTTACTGTTCTCAAGAGATTCTACATTATCGACTTTTCTTTTTATTGGTTCATGTCACGAATATTTGGAGATTTTAGAAAACGGCGAAAACATGTTTGTTTTTCATTGGAATAGCACCATAATTGTGGAGCTCAGAGACAAAATGGCACATATCCTATGGCTAAAGCATAGGATATGTGTCATTTTGCCTCTGAGCTCTACCATTCTGCCTCGGTCTCCCCTACCCTGATCTGTTGAAAAACATGCTCTTTAGAGCTATTCAACCATTAACTGGCAAATGAGTTTGATTAACAATCAAAGAGAACTGTTATATAAGAACTATATATCTACCTAGTTACCTCCTAACGCCTTTCAAAAGATATCCAAAGGAGCAAGATTTTGGAAGAGAAACGGAGGTGAGGCTAAAAAGTCTTGAGTCGACTTTATAGGAAGGTCCTCCGTAGAGCTGAAGACACGTTATCCTAAATCACTTGGTCTACGTACAGTCAGATGTACTGACCGTGATTAGCGTGGCGTTTTTTTCATCCATTACTGTGTTGGAATTCGATTTTACATTACACAGAAAAAAATATTTTGTTAAAATGTTCGTAAATGTTTGTGAATTCCTATGGGGGAGTTACGAAATGCTCGTAAATCGTATAACCCACAAACGTTCGTAAAAGTTTGTACTTTTTTCACAAACATTGTTCGTAACATGATCACTTGACGAGCATTTTTTTTGGACTTTTACAAACACTTGTTCGTAAATATGTGTTTACACAAACAATGTTTGTAAAATTTTGTCATTTGTTCATCAATTTTTAGCATACAAACAAATTTACGAATAAATGACAAAATTTTACGAACATTTTTTGTGTGTTTACGAACATTCACAAACAAATGTTCGTAAACACACAAAAAATGTTCGTAAAGTTTTGTCATTTGTTCGTAAATGTTTGTTTTCCTGTCGAACATTTTATAAACATTTACGAACAAATGACAAAATTTTACGAATATTTTTTTGTGTGTTTACGAACAAATGTTTGTAAAAGTACAAAAAATGTTCGTCAAATAATCATGTTACGAACAATGTTTGTGAAAAAAGTATAAACTTTTACGAGCTTGTTTGTGGGTTATACGATTCACGAGCTTTTCGTAACTCCAATATAGGAATTCACAAACATTTACGAACATTTTTACAAAATATTTTTTTTCTGTGTAGCATAACTCAAAATCGAATAATTATGCCCAGCGCACAATAACTTTTATTTTGTAAACATGTTTTTGACATTTTAATGAGAGTAAATGAAACTGAGATCTAGTTATCTCGCTCTCTCTCAAGGGAAATTTTGAAAACATGTTTATAAAAAAATGCTATTGTGTGTTGGGCATTACATACACTATTTTCTCTGAAGAATTCGAGCAGTAAAATAAAAAGAGAGTGTATCCCTCATTTATTTTAGAAATGGAACCTTAATCTCTTGGATTATTTTAATATGTGGTATTAAATAACCAGAAACCGAGAAGCCTAAATTTTCAACAAATTCGCAACTTTTCTAATTTATTTTTTGAGGGAAATAAATAAAAACAGGATGTGACAGTCATGTACCAAATTATATTAATTTTACGTTCCTTTAGTCTCATATTCTTCATTTTCTTTTTTATTGTGAATGAAAAATTTGCATATAATTACGTGCTTTAATTTGAAATTGATACACTTCAACGAAAAAAATATATATAAACATATATTTAAATATATAGTCATATAAATTGCTCATTCGTAGTATAAGGGGTACAATTATAGCCACATAATTTTCTTTTTGAAGAAAATAATTTATTTTATTGCTTTTTAATTTTTATTATTATTATATTATTGAAATTATTAGCGTAACATCATCCAGTGGATGGTTTCTCGTATAGCCAAACTATTGCAAGTATTGCATTCAAATTAAACTAGTGAATTGAATTGTACTCCTATAAAACCGAAAGAGCTATATAGAACATACATTCCAAGTAAAATATCACCATTAGACGTGAATCTAATTTTCCACAAATTACGGATTAAAGCTTTTACATTACATTGACTGTCATAACTTTATTAATTATCTTATTTTTTTATTTCTATTATGATGTTCAAACAAACTTTCAATTAGGTATACTTTCTCACTACTTAGGGTAAGTGTGCCAAATTCCGGCCAGCTTGCAATTTCGACCACCTTTTTTCTTCCTCTAATTTCCATGAACTTTTAGATTTTACGTACTCTAGACATTATACAACGCAAAAGAATAACAAAAAATGTAGCTTCGACAAACGAGATGAAGTGAAAAAGATATTGAAAGAATTCCCGAAGGGCAAGGAACTATGAGAATGAAGGTGGCCGAAATAGGGCACCAAAGCTATGTCTAAATTTTTATTCATTTTAAAATGTCTTAAGAATGATTATAGAGTAAATAAAGACGTTCAACTCTTTAAAAGGTTCCAAGCAACACTCTTTAAGAAGAAAGAATAAAAAAAATAAATTTGAATTTAAAGTATTACATTTCAAACTTGAGACTTTGACGCTTGCATGCAACTATGCCGAAATTTGGCACACTTACCCTACATTCTAAAAAAAATCCTCAAATCTTTAAAATTTTGCTCACTTGAAAATTACAAACAATCGTTTAGCACAGTTTATCATTATAAGTTTAACATATTGACTTATGATTATTCAAATACA
Source organism: Phlebotomus papatasi (assembly GCF_024763615.1). Lineage (NCBI taxonomy): Eukaryota > Metazoa > Arthropoda > Insecta > Diptera > Psychodidae > Phlebotomus > Phlebotomus papatasi. The sequence goes on from NC_077222.1 coordinate 27,532,308, forward strand.
CCACATTAGGACTTGTATTTCAATTCAAAATAAACTGCACTTATAATTCATTATGAATGTTATGAACCAATTGCACCAATTAGTAAGTTACATTAGGTAAGCAAATAACAAGAGAATATGTTAACATGTGCATCATTCATGTCCTGTGTTAATGCTTATGCAATTTATTCATGGAAATCGCCAAGCATATATTTATTAGACATTCCAAATAGTATAATATTAATTTAAAATTGTTTAATACTTAAAAAATTCAAAATAATTTTATTAACAGTAAAAACTGAAAAATCATTAAAGAGGAGATTTTTATTGTGAATCAACTCAGAGTACATTCAACAACTTTTATTTTTATTGCTTCCTTTAGTGTACTCCTCTATTGTTAAACTGAAGATAAAAAACAATAATTGTTTATGAAAAGTAATATCAGATGGGATTCTTAATAATGTCACTATTAAAATTCTGAATAAACACCAACCATGAACAATTCATTCACTATCACAATTTTTTTCCAAAGTTATTTTATCAAGGGGGAGATATTAAGTAGAAAATATGTACACCACCTCCAGGCACTTCCACAATTTGCATGGAATAGCCTTGCACACTTCCAAAATTTCGCAATACTCTCGAAAATGCTGCAATACTTCCAGCACTTCCTGCACTTCATGCACTTCTTACACTTACTAATCAATAATTTATTTAAATCTTATGAGAAATCTAATTAAGAAAACATTAAAAAAATATCTGAAGAAATTTATTATTCTGCATATTTCTAACATTTTGCTTATATTAAAAGTACGAGTGCAACAACTAGTTCAGCACTTCAGATGTATCTTCACATTTTATTAAGCTTGATTTTATCCCTGGTTTCAAAATTTTTTAAAATTTTAACGGTTTTCCACTCATGGGAAAGGTTTTTAGTGATTGATAATTAACTTTTGCAACAAGCTTGGCTATTTTTTGCAGGATCTTTTCCGTTATTGTTGTATTAGGAAAATTTCTCAAAAATTAATTTCTAACATTTTAATAATCTCTTCAATTGTTATCCACAAATTTTCTTTCATTAGAATACTCACAATATTGCCATCAATATTAAAGACCGTTTAAAATGGAATTAATATTTCGAAGAATAAATCTCTATTTCGAAATTTTCAAAGCCACTTTTAATCATCTTTATTTAGAGGAAGGACACGATCTAAATAAACCTCTATGATGTTTTTTACGGAAGTCCATCACTTAGATTTATTCAAAATTACGCAAACATTAAGTATTACAAATGTCCCTTTTCGTTTTTCATTTTGTAAAAGTTCTCAAAAGCACAAATCGACCTTTTGAAAAATACTTTTGAAAAGACGTAATACACTAAAACCTTTCCAGCATATGCAAAAACGTAAACAAAAAAAAATGGTGGATGTGTTCTATGGGATACCCCTCAACTACATTTGCGAAAAAGTCCCACGAATTTATGCAATCATCCAATACATATTACGATAAATTATTAAAATTGATATATCAAATTGATTCAAAGTCAATTGCAATAGCTATGTCATTATTTGTGAGCAACTATATATGAATTTGAAATAACTGTAAAAATTAAAGAAAACTATTATTCAGCTGAATATTTCCTCGGAAAAAATACAACATAAATTAAGCTGTAATAAATTTGAGCATATTTGCTCCATCTCATTGTCACAACCGAACTTGTAAAATATCAAGAAAGATCTTTTCAAATTATACTGCCATTCGAATTAAAAATCTTAACTAAAAGTAGTGTAGTTTTAAAAAGATGGAATTAGGTAGAAAAGACTTTATAATTAGGCACTTCCACTTCCAAAGACTTCCAAGCACTTCATTTTCAACTGTACACCACTTCCAACCCTAATATCTCCCCCTTCTCTTTTGTAGTACTTAACTACTTCTGGCCAATGAAAGATCATTATAACGCTTTAGAACCTGTCTTTTTTAGACTAACTAAATCTAGAATATTTTAAAAGCATGAATCCTCATATCATTACTAAAAGTACAAAATATTTTACAAAAATATTCCGAAAAAATATTATTACAAGGAAATTGGAAATTCTAAAGCAACATAAAACAGTAAAAGCCTATTTTTTATTTTTTTTTGTTTTTAATCTTCTATAGAATATATGTTTTTTAATCGTGAACTTTATCGACTGAAATGGATGGCAAAGCTATTCAATTAACATTTTGAGATGCTCTTTTTAATTAAATTAGTTAATTTATTGGTCACATGAAACTTCTTTATAAACCTGCATGAAACTACTCCTCTTGCAGTTTGAGAACTGAAAGCAAAATTGTCAGAAACATCCTACAATTTTGCCAATGATAAATAGCTTATTATAATCTACTACGATAGATAATTGGAATGATAGTTCAGAAATTGGTGAAAATAAAACATCCCAAAAAGTTTCAATTTGATGCAATTTTATAAAATCGATTTGCACAACTCAAGCGAGAAGTGTTGAGCAATTAATAATTTTTTATGAACAGGGGTTACGTAAAGGATTTAGCCCATTCCTTTTAAAAGGATATGTAAAATACACAAAAATTGAAACTGCCCATCGTTAACTGCCCACCTTCCCCTAGAATCACTTAAGCCAATTCTGAGATAAACCATAAACATATTTCTTATTTCTCCAAGAAGTTAATTATACTTAAGGTTGACATATGAGGGGTCACAGAAGAGAAGGAGTTAATATCTCTTATATTTTTTAATCTACCTAGAAAAAGTATTTCGTAAATATTTATGAATTCATAATGTGAACCTACGAAATGTTGTAAGGCGTCTAAACCACCAAAAATTTCGTAAAAGTTTGCACTTTCTTCACAAACATTGTTCGTAACACGACCACTTGACGAGTATTTTTTGTTCTTTTACAAACATTTGTTCGTACCTTTTTGTTTGTCTGGCACAAATTTACAAAAAAGTGACTAAAAGTTTACTAATATTTTTTGGTGTGTTTACGAACATTAAAAAACAAATCTTTGTAAAGAAACAAAAAAAAATGATTTGCAAGTGATGGTATTACGAACAAGGTTTGTGAATAAGTATAAAGTTTTACGAACATTTTAGAGGGTTAGGGTAAAGTGATATAAGTTGAACATAGTGTTACAAGTTGGACATGGCTTTTTTCTTGATAAATACAGTACAAAATTTGTTTTTGAGTATAATAATAATAATATAAATGAAGTACTAAATTTATCAAGATAAAAGCCCTGTCCAACTTGTACCATTGTACAAATTGTACCACTTTACCCTACATGATTTACAAGCTTTTCGTTCGTAAGTTTCCAGTAGGAATACACAAATATTTACGAACAATTTTACGAAATATTTTTTTTTTGTCTAGTAGGGGAAAGTGCCCATGCTCGATAACATTGGAAGCTTCGTAATGACTAAATTTTCTATGTAATATGTGACTCATCGCAACCATATTTTAAAAACTATGGAAAGTTGCCAGTTTTTAAAATAAATCGCGAAGTCACTTTTGTCGAGAAACATAGGAAAAATTTAGTCATTACGAAGCTTCCAATGGTATCAAGCATGGGCACTTTCCCCTACGGTGATAATTAAAAAGAAGTGTATTGCAATATATTGCTGTCATTAAGTTCGAGTATAACAGAGATTAATGAACAAGCTGCTCCAAATTGCATATCATGGTTACTTTTTAAAACCGTCCAACAATCTATTTTTATGTCAATTCGGAAGATTATAGAAAAATTGAGTAGTGTGTATTTGAGAACCATGTTTTATTTTTTTTTTAATTTCCGTTTATTAAGTAAGTAAGAACGAGTTGCAATTTTGAAAAATGTTGCAACTCGTTCTCATCATTAAATTTTTATAGTAGTCCAGTGATTCGACTCGTGGAGAAAGTATTACGCTAATAAATTAGAGTATTTCGTAGTTTTTTTTCTGTTCAGTGTTTTAATGTTTATCGCTCTACAAATCACTTGAATAAATTTATGGTGCAAGAAAAGAATTTCGCAAAATATTGTACGTAAGTGTAACGCAATTGATTGACTGTTCATAACCGATTAGAAATACATAGTTCAAACTTGTTATGGATTTCCAAGACCTGCAAATAAACCAAAACTTGCCCCAATCGGTTGAGAAATATGCTCTCAAAAACGTATTTAATGTTTAGCCGTAGAAAATCGTTAGTACACTGAGAAAAAAAGTAATACACCTAAAAAGCATAGTATTAACACCGATTTCGGATCAATAATGCAGAGTAAAATTAAAATTTCCGGAATGTTATCTAAACACTTTCGGATTTCTCTCACTCAGTGTACGAATTATTGAATATTGTATTTTGGTACTCCTCACTTGGAAGAATACCCTCATTGTCATCAAAATCCTGGTACCCCAAAGAATGTTAAGATCGTTAAAATTCGTGACATTTGCAGCATAGAGCTAGCGCGCAACGTAGTTAATCTAATGAGTAACACATAACCTTGATTACTCCCTAATTTATGACCTATTTGTTCTAAAATGGTTAAGCATTCACTTTATAGGATACCTAATTTTCCATATACTAACGAGCAATGTTTGCTAACGATGCTCTTTCATAAAATGCGCGTATCTGCATAATGTTATACCATTCTCTTCCATTTGACTAAACTCAAAATTTTCTGCAGTTTAGTGTTTATTAAATATTAATGAATGCTGTGTTCTTTCAGAATAATGAGTCGAGTTTCAGCGAGTTGGATGTATCAATCCTCGAGGCATTCGCGATATTTTGCGGCTTGGGAATTCACAATACCCAAATGTATGAGAGTGCGTGCAAATTGATGGCAAAGCAGAAAGTGGCCCTCGAATGTCTATCATATCATGCTACAGCCAGTCAGGACCAAACAATTAAATTGGCCCAAGACTCTATTCAATCAGCCGAGGACTACAGTCTCTATAGCTTCAAATTTATAGGTGTGAAAATTCAATTTTCACCATATCTACCTATTTTAACAGTCTATCTCTTCTAACCACAAATTAGATTTCGACCTCTCTGACGATGACACCTGCCGTGCTACTGTTAGAATGTTCCTGCAATGCAATTTAGTTCAACAATTCAATATACCTTATGAAGTAATTATTGCAGAAATCTCCCTTCAATATCCTTTGTTTTCACCACAAATTAATTCTATTTACTTTGATGGTCTTTTATGTCAGGTTCTCTGTAGATGGATTCTCAGTGTTAAGAAGAATTATAGGCCTGTTAAGTATCACAATTGGAGGCACGCACTCAATGTCGCCCAAACCATGTTTGCCATGATGAAGACCGGGAAGATGGAGGTGAGTTAGTCAGGTCATTAATTTTCTCTAAAGCCTAAGAGTTAATAATGTTGACTTTTGCAGCGCTTTATGCATGATTTGGAGATTTTGGGTCTTCTTGTAGCATGCCTCTGTCATGATCTCGACCATCGGGGCACAAACAATGCCTTTCAGACCAAAACTGAGAGTCCCCTAGCAATTCTGTACAGCACCAGTACCATGGAACATCATCACTTTGATCAATGTGTTATGATTCTCAATTCAGAAGGCAATAATATATTTCAGGTATGTATGGGAATTTACATCTGCAATTGAACTTTGCAATAACAAATGTGATAATAGGATTTCCAAACCATTCACTGCCCCATACACATATTGATTTGAGAATATATTTAGCCCGTAAATTTAAATACAACGGATGTACCTGAACAACTTAAGTGAATCAGATGGAATAAATTATGAAAACTCGATAGTAAAATATAATAAAACTAAATTAGAAGACAATGTGATAGTAAGTTCACTTTAATTTTCTATTATCACATAAATTATTTTCATTGTTTTGCTTTTCTAAAACTTACGGACAACGGTTTGTTAATCCACAAACTTAGATTTTTAAAATATCATATAAAAACAATTTCCTTTACTTGTAATCTTTCTGGAAAATTTTGCTCTAAAGAGACATTTTAACATCAAACAAATAATAAATTTATAAATATGTATAATAAATAAACAAAGTCTTATGTCATAAAAAATTCTAAGCTAGTGTAAGTAAATTTGGAAATCGTATTTTCAAATTATCAAATTCGCTTAGGGGGAGATGGGGCTACTTTGAGCTGTGGGGCTAGATTTTTATACGACTAAATTACTATCTAAATTACATCATGGTTAAACCCAGTTTCAACTAGAAATATGCGAAAAGAAAAAATCGTATAACAATGTTGCCCCACAGCTCAAAGTAGCCCCACCTCCCCCTACAGAGCAAAAAATATGCCAAATCAAAACCCGTGCCTTGTTAATTTTTAGTTCAATACCTACCCTCCTGGTCTCTTACCTTTAATATTATTATTAAAATAACAATAACGCGATACAACAACACTCATATTTAGAAATTTTATTGAGTCATCATTATTTTTTATAACATGGAATAAAATATTTCATAAAATTATTCTTATTTAATATTTATTATTATTATTAATTTTAAAACTCAAAATAAAAACTATAATTTTTTAAATTTAATTACACAAATTTCTAAATTCAACCCTTACGGAATTTGATTTTTGGACATATTTTTTAGATAAAACTTACTTTGCGGTAGCCACGATCACTCAGGATAGATTCATCAGAAGTCAAACAATTAAATACTCCGTGTTAAGCAAATGTATTAAACCTGTACTGAAAGAAGAGTTTTTGAAAAAAAAAATTGTATCTTATTTGGTGAATTTTATACAAAAATTATAGGTATTGACTTTTTTTCTCTTGGAAAAAAGAGATGGAAAAGCTTCTCAGCTTTGCGAAATGCTCAAACTCACGAGATAGAGATTTCCATAAGTTGTTTTTCGCATGATCTTTTGGTGCTTACTGATCTTACTACACTGAGAGAAATCCGAAAAAGTTAAAATAACATTCCGGAAATGTTAATTTTACCCTGCATTATTGATCCGAAATCGGTGTAAATATTATACTTTATAGTTGTATTGGGGGTTAAAGTTACACCTTTCATGTTAATTTTACTCTTAAAAAGGTGTAAAATTAACATTAAAAAATGTTGATATATTTTTACACCTAAAAAGTGTTAAAGTTATGAGGAAAAAAAATTAATCGCACCCCCGTTTTTTCTCAGTATAGAGATTAAATTACTTCATAAATTACAAAAGCGTTTCAAAATCAAAAATTGTTAAAAAAAAATGATTATTCTAGAATGTTCTGGCATAAGTTACAAGCATACGGAGAAAAAAAATGTAAACATGGTGATAGATAAGTCATTCTCGAGTATTTAACCGGTTCATTACTGATTTCAAGACCATTTAAACTTTAACTTTTGAGAATTCAAGATGGCGATTTCTTTAGATCATAGGTATGTTTGAACGAAATATTCGTCTGGACCACCTTTAAAACATATCCAAAAATCAAAAAAAAATCGTAGGAGACGTTTTCGAGAAAAACCCAAAAACATCGTTTTGGATTGGTTGAAGAGAAGGTGGGGGGGGGGGATAAAAATCATAATAATGTTCCTTGGGCCGACTTATGGGGAATCCTCTGAAAATCGGAAGATCGTATCTCTTACCGTTTTTCCTCTAAGTGAATAACAAGTTTTCGGATAGAAAAAGAGAAAATTAAAAAAAAAAGATTGGTCATTAACGGGTCCTTAACCGATACATTACCGATTGCGATCAATGCAATCGGATTGGAAATTTCAAGCCCTTTCCAAAAAGTCCAAATTCATCCAAATCGGTTGAAAAATAGACCCCTCTGAAGTACTTAAAACTTTTTCCTTCAAAAATTCATGATGAGGATTTTTGGGTCATCATAGCTATGTTTGAACGAAATGTTCGCCTTTGGACTATCTCCAAAATATATCCAAGAACAAAAACATCGTAGAAGCTGTTTTCAAAAAAAAAAAAAAAACAAAAAAAAAAGCAAAACAACCATGTTTTTTTTTTATTTGATTTTTGACTCCATCGATGGAGTGAGTGGGTGGAACGAAAAAAACGTCTAAAGATATCGTTTTTTTATTAGGGGTCATCGAAAACCGGAAGTTGATATCTCTTACCGTTTAAGCTCTAGGAATGTGACAAGTTGGAAAAAGTTGATATAACTACCATCTCTTTGAATTCGAACAGTTAAAAAATATCTTCTGCACTATTTTAGGCATCATTTCGAATTTAAAATAATTTTTCAAACCAAAAAAAAAATCCGTAATAAAAAAAAGCTTCTTTTTTACTTCAAATGAGTCTATATTCTAAAAGTAATCGTGACAACCGCAAAGTAAGTTTTATTGAAAAAGGTACGAAAATGAAATTTGTCCTTGCGGCTGAATCTTTAAAAGTTTTTAAATGAAAGTTTCAGAAAATGTCATACTTTCATATGCTTAAGAACTTGAATTAAAGAATTTTTTATAATGCTGAAAAAATAAAAATAATGAGTTTCTTTTAATTTTCGTGACCAATGTAACCCCATAACGGTTCTGAATGGGAAATTATGTTATATTTGAAACACTGGTAATTTAAATGCTGTATGCAAGGACTTTAAAAATTCATAAAGTCTTAAAACTTTATAAATTCTATTATGAGCTAATAAAGTACGAAATATCAACATCCTTTAATTTAAATCAAAAGCTGAAACTTTTATTTTTCATATAAAATATATTAGGCTAAAGGATTACCCTTCTTTTTTTCTAAGAATTAATAAATTTTTTTCATATTTTAATATTCTTTATCTTATAAATGTGTTGTAATATGATTTTTTTCCCGGAAATTTTTCCCTGTGTTCAAGCGCTGAAGAGCTCCTTCATACTTTTAAGTCTTCTTATTTAAAATCAATGTTCTCACACAATCGATTTTGAGCACAATTTCAGTCTCTACAAAAGTTCAATGAATGAAAAAAAAATGGGATTTTTTTAATATATATATACATAAACTGCGCTGACCTAGTTTTAAATCTTCTTTTAATTTACTCCATTTACTTGTATAAACTTAGTTTAATTTGGCATTTTATTACCTCTAGGCTCTTTCTCCGGATGACTACCGGCGCGTGATGAAAACGGTGGAGGCTGCGATACTCTCCACAGATCTTGCTATGTACTTCAAGAAACGCAAGAGTTTTCTCGACCTCATCGAATCAGGAGAATTTGACTGGCAGGGCGAAGAGAAGAAAGAACGTAAGTTTGTATTTCACTTAGAAAAACTCTTTTTTTTTTTGCTCTTAAAGTTTAACTTTTCAATGAATCATCCATATAAAAGGTGAATCTTATTTTGAAAATAAGATAAAATTTCATATTACTGTATAGCAGGAACTTAATTTCCAAGACGAATACTCCGTTCCAAGAAATGCAAAAAAGTTTTCTCGATGCGAGGATTCTTATTTATTAAAGAAATTTTTCCTTTGCTTGTCATATTCTGTAACTGCACAAACAAATCACTTGACTGGTTTTGAGTAAATTTAATTTGAAATAATAAAATTATACAAATGCAAACGGTTCAATCTCGGGTCCAATTCGTCAAGTTTACAGTGGTTAATTTTAAAGAAGAATTTTCAATTAATAATACCGGATTTCACGAATTTCCCGTGGAATTTATATCTTATTTAGGTCGGCACGAGGAGAAAATTAATCTAATCTTTCATTCAATTTCCACTTCTGGTAATCATCCAAAAACACTCGAAAATTTCATCCTGGTGAGAATACCTTTTTCCCTAAGTCTCGAGTGGTCGTTAATCAACAAAGAGGCACGTTGACTCCCTTTTAGGAGCTTTTTGAACAATGTCTCTCATTGTCGGGATTTCCTGTACCTTTTGCTAAAAGACTCATGAGCCGCAGTCAGGACTATTTAAATCACTCAAGAATACCTACATCGGAAAGCATTATTGCCATTTCATATCCACAATTCACAGGCAAAGAGGTGAAGTTGGTTGTCTGCTTGAATAAGATTTAAGTTAGAAATTAAATTTAAGATTGTCAGTTATATCACCCACTTTTGTATTAGCATAAAGACTTTTTAGTAGATGATTTATTTACTTGAATTATTTGATTCTCAAAATTGAGCTATAAATGACTTATTATAGAACACTAATAATTTGGCGAATAGTAACGGAAATCAATCATTCTCCTTATGTTGTGGAATTTCTGACAATAGTGAAATCGTAGAGTTTAATTTCCAATAGTCTCGAGTTTCGACTTGATACCCACATAATCAACCAGTATAACATATTAATTAAAATTTAAATTTATACTACTAGTTCGTATTGTGTATATAAATTAAGGCTCAGATGTCATTAACTTTAGTATTGTCCTTATTGTCATTGTTCTCAAGACCGGCAAATTGGGGAATCAGTGCAGCAATTATAGTCCCATGCACTTTGTACATAACTAAATTTTGTACTGTGGAATTGGAACATTAAATAACTACCTACATCAACATCTTACACAAATTTCTCGTTACAGACGTACTTAAACATTTATTAAATTTCCTTGTGTTAATCCTCAAATAAGTTAAGGTTTATCCCCAAGAATATACACACCGTAAAAATTTTGACTGAAAAACATCAATCAAAATTATCATTCATTCAGAGTTTAGGATTAAAGATTAAAGGTACTTTACATAAATTGCTTTTACCAGATTCTTTATCACAAAATTTTACGGACTTATTTGTGACATTTACTACCTTGTTTTATTACTTATACTCAACGAAAAACCAGTATATATAATCCGCTTTTTAGAATTTATACCGATTTGGAACTTAAACGGTAAGAGATATCAACTTCGGTGACCCCTAATAAAAAATATTATCTTTAGTCTTGTTTCTCATTTTTCCCTTTACCCCATCTTCCCACCAAAATCGTGTTTTTTGGTTTATTTCTAAAACGGCTTTTACGATTCTTTTTATTTTCGAATATGTTTTAGAGATATCCCAGGTGAATGTTTCGTCCACAACATATCTATGATCGTAAAATTTTTGACTTTGAAAGTCAAAATTTAATTACTGCTCAGGGGCCAATTTCCAACTAATTTGCTTAAATTTGATTTTTTTTGAAAAGGTCTTGAAATTTTGAATCCGAATGCATCGGTCGTAATCGGTAATGAATCCGTAAAATACTCGTAATTGCCTTCATGTGTGTGTCTTGGCAATAACCCCCATGCCATGCGTCCGCCGCCGTCTCAGCATTGGCGACCAGCCTCCAATTGATTTATCTTTGATATTTGTCCGAAAGTTTATTACCGGGCTTGAGGCCAAATGGTAAGAAGTATCCATTACCGGTAATATTGCATTTTTACCACCGACATCTAAAGTGACCCATTCGTCCTACGGGAATTAAATCTCGTTATGGAGTTGCCCATATATGGCTCTCAAATATGAACTAAAGTGCGAAAATGAAATAAATAAAAGTCAGCATGAGGAATTCTGATGGTTTTCCTGGACCTATGAGCTCATCTCGCTTTTCTTGTGGTCGTGAATCAAATAAGGGTAGTTGCTAGGGGTTGAAAAGTTTCACCTAATATGATGTCCTTTATTTGATATGATGACTTAGGGCAGAATCACATTGACAGTAAAATGCTCACCGTCACCGTCAAAGCCCTCACCGTATTTCGTTGATTTACGCATTTTCATTGTAATTTTTACGCAAATTCTCAATTACCGTGTTACATTATCTCATACTCGGTGGCACTAGGCGAAAATAATATAAGAAAATTGAAGAAATAAAACGAAAATGCGATAAACGGTGAGCAAAAAAACTGTACGAAAAACTGTAGCAAAAAATCCTACAGTTTTTTGTTTGGTTACCGTTTATCGTATTTTCGCTTTATTTATTCAATTTTCTTATACTATTTTCACCTAGTGCCACCGAGTATGAGACAAGGTAATATCGTAATGGAAAATTTGCGTAAGAATTGCAATGAAAATGCGTAAATCAACGAAATACGGTGAGGGCTTTGACGGTGACGGTGAGCATTTTACTGTCAATGTGATTCTGCCCTTAATATTATGGGTTTTTGAAACTGTGATCATCCTTCTTCCCATCTATGACTTATGAATAATGGACATATGAATAGGACCAGTAAGATGTAGTCTAATGCTTAACAATTGTATATAGATAGATAGATTGTATAGGCAGCATGGTACGATCACCGGGCTGCAGACACCTAGGCTCTATTTGAGCCCCTTACCTACCCAACAAACCTTATTCCAATTCTTTTAAAACCTGGTTGAACTGCATATGCAGAATATCCTGAGCTGCCGCGCTTTTGATATCCTCCAGTGTCAGCACTCTGGCACCACATTGATGGAATGAGGAATTGGATATGATCAAAAGCACTATTCGTAGAATGGAAAAATTAGCAAAGAAAATAAAACACAGACGAAGCATTTCATGTAGTGCATTCTGCAAGACAGATTTATAAAAAGCAAATAAGAAAATCAAAATGTACTGCAAAACGACTCTTCTGTGAGAGTATTGAATCTACCACGGAGACGGCAAGGATCAAAAATGTCCTTGATGGTAAATCCCAAAGGTTTAGATCGTACTCTCAGAAAACCGTATGGGAACTTTTGCAAAAATAACTCAGAATCGATTAATTTGCTAATTGAGACGAGCTTTCCTGATAGCACATTTTCTATTAATTCTGAGAATTCTGAGAATTTGGGCTTTTAAAAGTTTTAAGCTGTTTAAATCAGCGGGAATAGATGGCATCTTTCCTGCTTTATTTCAAAGAATTACGTATAGTAAAATCTTTCCCTGGAGCTATTTTTAGGGATATTAATACAGCTCGTTTTGCTTTAGGCTACATCCCTAGTTTATGGCAAGAGACCAAGTTTGTGTTCATTCCCAAGCCTGGCAAAGCTGATTATAGTGAAGTTAAATCATATATCATATATAGTCCTATAAGTCTTAACAATTGTATGTGTATCCTGGAATACAGAAGCCGGGATATAGAAGAAACTCTTTAGAACGAAGGCAGGGGTTAGAATCAAAGAAATGACTAAGGTGGTACACCGAATTTAAAAAGGAATAAACCGCCCAATATACAAATCTTAATTTAAATCTTAAGATCAATAATATTTTAAAAATATTTAAAATTCAGAGATTCATATTTATATTTTTTTGTTACCTTTTTCCAAACTGTAACATAACCAAGCAATTTTTACAATTTATGATAAAAAATACCTTAGCGCAGGAATTTATTGAACTACTACAAAAAGCATCCTGGATTTGGATATCTTTATAGTTTTTAATCATACATAAGTATTGAATTTTAATCGATTATAATAAATAACAATAATGCTGACACAACATTCCATGAAGGAACAAGGCCTTCCCGCAAGGGGATTTCTAGACATGCATTATTATTAGGTGAGATTCTTAACAATCTTACCTACTATAATCCTAACAAAATTTCATGTCGTCCGATCGACCTCAAATTTGGCCAAAATGTGTTTCGCCACTTCCTGATTCCGAATATATATGTGGCTAAGTTACGTTCCCGGCCGCTCTTTGGAGCTTAATAGCTCCTAAACTAAAAAAGATATCGACTTGCGGTTTTCGGCAAAGGTTATATATCGGGTGAAAATTGCAACTTGGTGCATAGACCCCCCACCCCCCACCCCTCCTTCCGCCATTTTGAAGACCCCCCTTTTTTTGTCTTCTCAATAGCTCCGCCCCTATGGCATTCAGCGGACTCAAACTTTAGTATGTTATAGCTGGGGCTTAGAGCTTTCCATCAATACCAAACTTAAGTTCCCCCGACCCCCCTGACCCGAGCTATAAGGGTCCAAAAAAAATTTCTTAAAATGGCCATTACTCCGGTTCTAATTGTCAGAATTTAAAAAGTGAGGGCTTTTTGGAAAGCTCTCGTGAAATGCCACTTCCCCTTCTAACATCGCAAGTTCATAAAACCACCGCTAGGGGCGCTTTTTTTAAAAAGAAAATTTTTCAATCTTAAAAGTTAAATAACTCAAAAATTCCATTGTGCATCTGGCTGAAAATTTAGTATGTTGTAGCCGTTGATTATACCTATCAAACAAAAAAAACCTTAAGTCGATCTAAAACCCCTGACCCGAGCTATAAGGAGTCAAAGTTCGAACATTGACCGGCCTCTATCTCCGGTTCTAATTAACATAGCGACCTAAATTTTACCTTTTTGGTTTCGTCTCGATGAGCACTTTCAGATGGAAGTTCAAAAAGTCACCATAGGTGGCGCTGTGATAGCGTCAAAATTCATCGAAATTCAAAGTCACTTTTCTCAAAAACGGCATTGTGCAAGTTAATGAAATTTTAGTATGTTGTAGTCCAGTCTAGGACGTTTCCAAAATGGTGCGTATGCGCGCTGTGGTTTCAATAGAACCGGAGATATGAGGGGTCAAAGTTCACGAAATTCAAAAAATCATATCTCCGGTTCTATGTGACCGATTTTGATGAATGAGGGCTTAAACGAAAGATCTCACCAAATTCTACAACTTTCTAGAATATTTGAACTTCGTGGGACCAACACCAGGGGCGCCACAGTTGAAAAACCAATTTCAATATCACATAACCTCAATTATCTCGACTGTCGCTAAACCGATTTTGATGATTACTTCAACATAATTGTAGAGCACATTTTTCTCTACATTTCGTCCATACATCATTTTCCACTCAGACTACGCTATCACTCCGATTTTGCCGTTTAAGTGTGAAAAAATTGATTTTTCCCATAATAACGCTTTGAAATCACTCAGATGCCAATTTGACTGCCTCTACTCCACCAAGACACTTAAAATAGGGTTTTAAATGGAAAGTCCCACAAAAGACAACAATTCTTTGATATAGTTGAAGTTCAACAAATGACTACTTGGGGAACTCTGGATGAAAAAACGAGTTAAGAAACAAAAAACCTCGATTATCTTGGCTTCTGAGTAATCGATGAGATCATGTTCTATGGGAAAATTATAGAGAACATTCTGGTCTACATTTCACCCATATAACACTTTTCTGTCAGTTCATCCAAATCCTTGATATTTTGGTTTAAATACAAAATTTGTATAATTTCACGAATTTGATTCAAGATAACTGAATGGCGTCTCCCAACTTCAGCTCCAAATCGAATTTGCATGCACTCCGAGTTAGCTCACGTTAAGAATCTCACCTACATAAGCCGGTTAGGATTATCTGTCCCTTTTTTCTTGTGCGGGATGAGGTTGTCAGTCCCATGCCCCGTGGAATCCAGTGCAGTGAAGCTCACTGGATGCAATCCGTACACCTTTAACGCCAGAAAAATTCCTGGTGACCTAAAGGGAATTCGAACCTGGGACACTTGTATCATAGAGCGAGTGCTCTACCACTTGACCCATTGAGTGCCCTAAATCGATTATACACTGAGAAAAAAACGAGGGTGCGATTAACTTTTTTTCCTCGTAACTTTAACATTTTTAGGTGTGAAAATATATCAACATTTTTTAATGTTAATTTTACGCCTTTTTAAATGTAAAATTAACATGAAAAAGGGCAACTTTAACGCCTAATACACCTAAAAAGGGTAATATTTACACCGATTTCGGATAAATAATGCAGGATAAAATTAACATTTCCGGAATGTTATTTTGACTTATTCAGATTTCTCTCAGTGTAATAATAAAAAAACGCAGTGTATGCATATTTTTTTGAGTAGGGGAGAAAAAACGCGCTATATCTTCGGACCACCTAAGCTTCCGAGGTTTCGAACAACTCATTTTTTGTAATAATATGTTCTTCATGTAGAGGAAAGTAGCCTACCTTTGAATACGGCAGCATTTGAATGGTTCAATTTTTCTCTTAATTCTCAAAACAAAAATTCTATTTTGTGAACTATAGTTAATACTATTAACTATATACGATTAACTTCGATTAACAAAATGGATTTTTAGCTTTGGGAAATTAGAGGGAAATTAAAGCATTCAAAGGCTGCCACATTCAAAGGCTGGCCACTTTCCCCTATTTGATGCATTGTAATATCATATCTTAATAACTAGTCCGATGCTTCAAATTTCCTGATAAGAGCGCTGTGACTCAAATCCATAACAAATATAAGTCCCAAAAGATACAAGAGAGTTAAAAAGTTCTAGGCCACTCCGCATAAGTTCCGACTTTGTAAGAATTTTAAGTGTTCAATATTGTGTGTCAATATTTTCTGAAAGTTTTCATTTATTTTTTAGAGCAGTTCAAAACAATAGTAAAGATGTATAATGTATATATTTAATAAAGATGCAGTGCAAAAAAAAACTTTGCAAAATGATCGAACTAGATAACTTTATTTTTCCAAACATTTAATGGATGGGATAGCATATTGAACTCATGAACTTATGTATTCTGCGGAATGTCATTACCATCCATTAAAGATTTGTGACAGATATTCCCCCAGTATACCCGTCTTTACGATTATCATAAAAATCTTTTTTTCTTTATTTATATCTTTGGCTTTAAAAGTCAAAAATATAAGCGAGTGCACAGAAAGAATAAAAACGTTATATCATTAATATCTCCAAGAAAACATATTGGCAAACAATTGAACCGAAAAATCCCCACAGTCTGGTAAATGTCACATTTCTGATAATTGATTATTTTCTCCAGCATATAGATTCAACTCCGGAGATATGTATCGATTCCGCTAAATTTGTGCAAGTCCTCTTGATGGCAACATTATCTTGTTATTTATCCACATCGAGTAAATCAGGCGTGGGAGTTATGGGGATGATTCTAAGTCCCACAGCTTCATTGAAATTTTATGATGGGGGTAAAGAGTGGAGATGTCTTGACGTGAATCAAGACTCGAAATGAGGGTAGAATGAATGAATATTAATGACTTGAAATCTCATACAAAACGCTTATTTTGGCCCTCAGTAAATAATTTATAAAGGAAATAATTGAAGAAGCCAAATAAAAAAAAAGTCACACAATCCACCCCAGAAACTCATTTTGTTGTCCACAACATCTAAGCCTTTCCACCCCATTTCTGGGAAACATTTCTCTGAGTGGGTGGTAAAAATTGAAGTGTCCATTGAATGCTTGGGAGATTAGAGGATATAACCCATGATGACAGTATATGGAGGAAAGAGGATATGAAAGATTCTGAAATTTATCTGTGAAATTTTCTTGGTAGAGAATTCTTCTTATGGTAGATTAAATTTTGTATAAAGTAAAGTGCCCTCGCTCGACCAGTTCCTCGTCTCGACCAGTAGATTTATTTATTCAATTTATTTATATTTGCTATAATATTTTACTTATGATCTAACATTAACAGGCCAATTGTTCCATGAATAATACGAACCAGTGACAAATTCATAGAAATTGACGAAATTGACCATCAAACATTCAAAAATTGACTCACCGGTCAAATCGAGGAACCCGGTCGAGTGAGGGTACTTTACCTTAACAGGTCACAGTCATTAATTTCAAGAACTTTAGTAAATTTCTTAAAGTAATTATATTTACTCGTTTATTTTTTAAATCACTAAAATTTAAAGAAATCTTTACAAAAAAATAAAAAAGATGCTATATGTACACCTACTCTTTAAAAAGGGATTTGCTATTTTTTTTTAATTTGGCGATCAAACTTTGGGGGTAGTAGTTTTTAGATTTATAGCCGCATTTGTAACTAAGTGCGATCAAAAAGTAAGTATTATTATTTACAAACCTTGGAGTTTAAGGTTTGTAGATAATATAATTAGTTTAGGATTGTTCAGTTATAAAAATTGGAGATGAAAGGCTATAGGGTAAGCTTGCCAAATTTCGGCATAGTTGCATGCGAGCGCCAAAGTCTGAAATTTGAAATGTAATATTTTTAATACAAATTGATTTTTTTTTAATACTTCTTCTTAAGGAGTGTTTTTTTTTAATCTTTTAGACAATTTACAGTTTTTATTTTCTCTAAAATCATTCTTCATACATTTCAACCCTCTAACGGGTAAGACCACCTCCAGGCGGTCTTCAGAAAAATCACATTTACAGCGACAATAAAGATTTTATTTATTTAAAAGCGCTATAGTGTCCTCGGTAATAGTCTTATAAACATCTCTTGAAAGTTTGAATTCATTTTGACTCTTCGTTTAGTTGCTATTCCCAGTTTTGTCTGACAGGTCAGAGAAAAAGCAACAAAAAATATTTGTGCAAAAAAACCCATTTCCAATTTTCATAAAAATACCGATTTAAAGTTATTTGACTAAATTAAATTTATTTTTTACTGAAAGATATGCCATTCTACTTTGTATATTTTATTTAAAAAATTGGAAAAAAAACTAAAAATGTGAATTTTAGAAGCAAAAATAGTTTCAAAAAATTTTTATATTTTCTCACCTAGCGCCTAAACTAAAAAAAGATAATGAAGAATGGATGGCTTTTTCGACTGTATTGGATCATAATTATCCTAGGAAACATTGTTTTAGAACTTTTTTTCGTATATTAAAGAAAACACCGTTAGAGGGTTAAAATGAATAAAAATATAGACATAGGTTTGGTGGCCTATTTCGGCCACATTCATCCTGATACTTCCTTGTCCTTCTGGAATTCTTTCAAAGTCTTTTTCACATCATCTGGTTTGTCGATGCGACATTTTTCGTTATTTTTTGAATCGTATAATCCCTAGATTATACAAAAACTAAAAATTCATGGAAATTCTAGGAACAAAAACGTGGCTGGAATTGCAAGCTGGGCGAAATTTGGTAAACTTACCCTAAATATTTTCTAATTTAAATATAATTTCCAATTATTCTTTTACTGCTCGAACTTCACAGAGATCAATTTTTTTCACTATCCCCCTCCCCCTTGTAACCCACAAAAAAGTTCGTAAAAATTTGTACTGTTACACTGACATTGTTCGTAATATGATCACTTGACAAACAGTTTTTGTCTTTTCTAAACATTGTTCATTTATTTTTATAAAAATTTTTGTCAAATATTTTACAATTATTGTTTTCCAATTTTATATAAGTTTAAATTATTTCATTTAAGTTTATTAAAATTGTTTTATGGATCAAGTATTTGAATTGAGGTTGCGATATATTAAACGGATTTACACCTTTTATCTTGAATATTGCACTATTCCAATTAAAAGTGAACATGTTGTTTTTGCAACTTTACTGTTCTCAAGTGCTTTTGGATTACTGACTTTTTCTTGTATTGGTTACTGTCTCGACTATATTCCCCAGTCTTCGCCGTATTCTAAAGCTACCAAACAGTTGTGGTACAAACTAACATAAGAAAAGTCGATTATGTAAAAGCACTAGACAACAGTAAAATTCTAAAAATACATGTTCATTCATCAGGCGTTAGCTAAATACGTTTTCAATTGAAAAAAATTGTAAGAAGGGTATGTTAAACTGTTTGCTAAAAAGTTGTCGAATAAAATTATTTGCATTTTCTCACGATTTATGTAAAATAACTTCATTAGAACTTTTTTTTGAATCTCATTGGTTATGGTTATTTGACTAAACCTCATGCATTATTCTTAGTTACTTCTATATTAAAATTTTATAAAAAAGTATTTCGGAATGGGTAAATAAACAAATAAATAACCTCATTATAGCAAAATTTTTGATAATAACCGTATTTACATCTAAAATTGAGCTTCTTGGCAAGCCCTTTGCAAACTTGTACAAACTTTTCTTTTTAGTGTAAGAAAAATTGTATAAAATTTCCATTTACTAATTTTTCCCATAAATTCCAGTGCTTTGTGGCATGATGATGACAGCATGCGATGTAAGTGCAATTGCCAAGCCATGGGAAGTGCAGCATAAAGTGGCAAAATTGGTGGCTGATGAGTTCTTCGACCAGGGTGACTTGGAAAAGCTTCAGCTCAACACACAACCCATAGCAATGATGGATCGGTAATTGTTCTTGGCACTTTTTTGTCTCCTTACCAATTTCCATAAATGTCGCCCTTTAGCCATATCCATCCATCTCATGGTTTTTTAATACCTTTTTTTCCTTTTGTCCTTATCCCAAAAAAAAAAAAAAAACAGTGAACGAAAAGATGAACTACCAAAGATGCAGGTGGGCTTTATTGACGTCATCTGTCTACCACTTTATCGCGTCCTGTCCGAGACATTCCCATGGATGCGACCACTTTACGAGGGCACGATGGACAATAGGCAGCACTGGCAGGATCTCGCAGAGAAAGTGGAAATGGGCTTGACATGGATTGATCATGACACAATTGATAAGCCCATTGAGGAGTTCGCTGGTGAGTCTCCTGAATTCATAAGTAGACCAAAGGGTGATAGTTTTGTCACAATGGTGTACAAGCTTATTTTTATACAAAAGTGCAAGAGCTTTTGAAATGCAAAACAATATAATGCTATTTTACTCACTTATGAGTATTGCTCAATGAAGTATATTCAAATGGTTTTCTGTGCAACATTATTTCTATCCTTGTTAAGTGTTCAAACAATGTTGCATAAAACACAATAGAATTCATCTCATACATGAGTAAAATTATAAATGTCAACTTGGACACAATCTAAATCTATTTTGCTGAAATTAATGTACTTTGGATGCACTTTGCATTTAGAATTGATTAAATTTTCTATATGAAAATCTATAAATAGAACTTTTGAACTCAAGAAAGTTTTAGTAGAACAAGCATATAACATTTAATAATAAATTTATAGTGACATGCAGTAAAACAAATCTCAATTGAATTTCCATAGATAATTTATTTCAAATTAAAATGCGAAAACGAATAAACAGTTGAAAATTAATTTCAATAGTTACTGTTCTCAAGTGCTTCTGCATTATCCACTTTTCTTTGAGTGGGTTTATGTCTCAACTGTTTTCCGCAGTCTTCGTCGTGTTTTAAAACCACCAAACAGTAGGAGAGACTAGGGCAAAAAGTAACAAAACGGATATTTTATTTTTTTACAAGCTATCCGAGCACCCCAAAATTTCTAATTAGCACAGTTTTATAGAAAATTTACCGCTCTACAACTCTGTGAAAGTAATTTTCCTCTATTTTGTAAGGAAATATATTTATCAAGCCGTTTTCTAAATGTAATTTTGTGATCATTCTTAAAAATGTTGGGGCAAATAGTATCAGGCATAAGATACTGTCACATTTTGATTCGCTTTATTACGGGATTCCGTAAATTTAAGTAAAATACCTAGATTACATATTTTCATTGGAAATTTATTCTTCTACACCTTTGCAAAACACCGTTTTCTATATCTGAGCGTCAAAAGCGCATTTTAAGCTATTATACAAAAAAAAACACACACACACAAAAGACTGCAAACCGTCTGACCAATGCAAACAAAAAGCGGCGAAACATCGAAATGACGTTTCTTTTCACCGTGGGACATCAGAAATTGTTTCGGTTTTTGTTACATTTTGCTCCATACGTTTTGTTACTTTTTACCCCAAGTGGTCATTTTTAATAAAAGGATTTCTGGAGAAAAGAATCTTTTCAAAATTCTTAAATAGATATCGGATTCGTATTCAAAGAATATCCAGGTAATTTGGGAAATATTCCCTAGTGCATCAAATTTGAAATAAGTAGCTAATAATTGATATATTCTGCACGGAAAATATTTCAAAAGTAGGGCTAAAAATTTCGATATTTTTTTATTTTCTAAATTCTTTGTTTAATTTTAACAAACTTATGACATAGAAGAAGACCTATGGAGACTTTCCATGGAAAAAATTTTAAATCGCTATCTTATTTATCTTGGCAGATATTGAATTTTGAAATTTTAGATTTGTGACTTTTTGCCCCAGTTTCCCCTAATGTGTTTGATAGACGTACGGATTAAATCGAGACAGCTTAACGTATAGTTATAATCAAAATAAAGATTAGTGTACATATCCATCAGTTTTCCACTAAGCCGTCTCTCGGCTTAAGCCATGAGTCTGTCTAGGGCATAAACCTGAAACCTGAAAAGACCATAAAGATTAAAGGGAGGCAGAGTATGAAAGTTCCTTCTTCCTAGCACAAACATGCTTAAACAAAGAAGAAATTAAATCAATAATTTCACCTCTGAAAGTCATGCATTTCTTATTTTAAACTTCCCATATAAGACTTTCGTGAAACTTTTCGGAAGACCTGAAGAATTAAGAATATATATAGATAAGGTGGAATAATTTGTCAAAAGATAATAAAACACTCTACTTGGCAGTTTTTTTTCTCTGCTGTGAGTCAAGAATCCCCAAGATATACCCCAAGAATTCTTCGGGTTTTCTTGCTAAGCAAAAAATGAGACAATTTATCAGGGTCACTTTTGAATGCTTCACTATTGAAGCTATTCATGGTCTTTCGCTTCATTCTTGTCTTTTCTTCATCAAATGCAGTGAAAAGCGGGAGATTTAAATGGTAAAAGACAAAAACCGACAGCAATCCATTCATTTATCACACACCGTGAAACGTGACAGTCCCGGAGAAAAGTGACAGACACTATGAATTGTACACCAAGTGTCTCCATCATCCACCCTTTGACTGCGGGTGATATGGTTTATCTCATCCCCAAATTGTGGGAGAATTGGGGAAAGAGGATTGGGTGGGGATGCCTGAAAAAACACTTCCACCGAAGACAATCTAATATGACAAAAGCTCTTGCACGTGAGACACAATCAGAGAAAAAGCATGTCTAACATGACAATATTTTTCCTTGAAGACGAAAAAAAAAACTTATGTGAAAATATCTTTTCCATTGTTATCAATCTCTTTCTCCCCTCATATGTAGCGTGCACAGAAGAAATAAAGGACATCGAATTCACTGTGACAACTCTCAATTGTGTGCACAATGAGGAAAGTTCACCGTCACACGAGAGGCACCGTCGATTCAATAGCCTGAGGAAATCGAATGTCCTGTCGAGGGTGGTGCGGAATCGTCTCTCAAAGTCACTCTACTGCAGCAATTCCAATAAGAAAGACGCAATTGATGGTGACACGTCTGACACTGCAGAGGACACCAAGGCACCCACCAAGGAGACCACCAAAAAATCCAGCGAAAGGAGCAAAGGACACAAAAAACGATCCCATCTGTGTCTTTTACTGTGACCAGAGGCTTGCAATCAGGATGATGCTCTAAGTATTCTCTAAACCCCTACTCAAATCTCATATGGTACTAAAAGAAAAAAACAACAACAAGAAATTATATTGAAAAATTTATTCTCTAACATCAGCAAAACAATTCTCAATATTTGAATTACAATTCTTAGTTAGTAATTATAATTTTTCTGTGGTAAATTTAAAAAAAAAGTAAAACTTTTGTAATAAGAACTAAGTTAAGGGATTGCATTGCAGAAATACTTTACAAAAGAAAATTGACTTTTTTCTGGTCCAAGATTATATTGAAACAGAGTTTTTTTAAGAGTATATTGTTCTTAACAAATTTTTCATTAAAGACATATTGACATTGCTCGATTCTGCAAACTTTGCCTGAAATGCTATGTCCTGGATAGACGTACGGCTCAAGCTGAAAGACGACTTCACGTAATTATAATCAAAATAATTATTAGACCATATTCCTATCTGTTTCCCACTAAGCCTTTTCTCGGCTAAGCCGTAAATCTGTCTAGGGCATTACAAATATTATCTTATTTATCCTATTCAAGTTGTATTACACTGAGGGAGGTTCTCGGACTCGTTATCGAGTTCATTCATGAAACTTTGCATATTACCTAATTTGGGCATGCCAAATTCAATGGTGATAGTAAAAAACTTCGATAGGCATCGATACCCCCGCTACAGGGGGTGGGGTTGGGGTTCAAAATTCATATTTTTGGCTCTAGCAGCCAGAGGGTTGGAAATAGCGACTTGGGGTCTTCGGGTGACCCCCCCATAACTTGACCTTGGGAATCTAAATATGACCTTCATTTCCCCCCCACCCCTCCCTTTCTCTTAAAAAACGTGTTTTTTGGGATATTTCGAAAACTACTCATCCGATAGTTTTCATTGTCGGATATGTTTTAGATGTCGTCCAGATGGATATTTCGTCCATACATACCAATGACCTTGAAATATTCCTTCATGTCATTTTTCAAGGTCAAATGTATTACGCTTAAAATATTCATTTTTTTCAATCAATTTTATCAAAGTATGATTTCTTAATAACACTAATTTATTGAATAATGAATATAAACCTCTTTAAGCCACTTTAATGCCATTGATACGTTTTTGACATTTATATGAGGAGCTCATCGTGAAAAATGAATATCAAAAGTGGCAGAAAGAGAATTGGAAGTGAATTTTGTTAGCGAGGATTTTGAACATTTTTGAGTGTATTAGTGATTCTGTACATTCCCTTCTCTAACACTGTTCTGGACGATTAGTTGCCTCGCTGAGGCGATCTGGCACGATCGAAGGGGTAGAAAAAACACAACGTGGGGAAATAATTGTGCTTTGTATCCTTCAAACTATGAAAGAGTGAAAGGGATGGGGAAAGATGTCTTTTTGCATTCATGATTCTAAAAATAGATCGAAATCAATTCTTCAAATTTCACTCTCTGTCTGAGGTCAATATTTTTAATATTTTGCATTGCATGGCTTTTAGAGAAAATTTACTTCTTCCAAGTCGATGATAACGTGGATTTTTATGCCAAGCCAAGGGGGATACACTTGTTGGAAGTGGTATACAAAATAAACATAAATAAATATAAATAAACATAAATTAAATAGACATAAATAATAATAATAAATAATAAATAAATAATAAATAATATTAAATGAGTTAAATAATAAATAAATAATAATAATAATAAATATAAATAAACATAAATTTGTAAATTTAAAAACAATATTCTTTCTATTTGTATTTTTTATAAATATTTTCACTTCTCATTCAAAACTTTGTAAGACTTTTATCTCGTTTTGAAAACTGCCAAATTCCATCTCATATCACATTTCAGTAAATATTTATAGTACCAGATTACAAAGAAAAATACGTTAATATATTACGGTTACTACATATTGTGGGAATAAGCCGACGTTAAATTATTTAACGTCGGCTTATTCCCACAATATGTAGTAACCGTAATATATTAACGTATTTTTCTTTGTAATCTGGTACTATAAATATTTACTGAAATGTGATATGAGATGGAATTTGGCAGTTTTCAAAACGAGATAAAAGTCTTACAAAGTTTTGAATGAGAAGTGAAAATATTTATAAAAAATACAAATAGAAAGAATATTGTTTTTAAATTTACAAATTTATGTTTATTTATATTTATTATTATTATTATTTATTTATTATTTAACTCATTTAATATTATTTATTATTTATTTATTATTTATTATTATTATTTATGTCTATTTAATTTATGTTTATTTATATTTATTTATGTTTATTTTGTATACCACTTCCAACAAGTGTATCCCCCTTGGCTTGGCATAAAAATCCACGTTATCATCGACTTGGAAGAAGTAAATTTTCTCTAAAAGCCATGCAATGCAAAATATTAAAAATATTGACCTCAGACAGAGAGTGAAATTTGAAGAATTGATTTCGATCTATTTTTAGAATCATGAATGCAAAAAGACATCTTTCCCCATCCCTTTCACTCTTTCATAGTGTGAAGGATACAAAGCACAATTATTTCCCCACGTTGTGTTTTTTCTACCCCTTCGATCGTGCCAGATCGCCTCAGCGAGGCAACTAATCGTCCAGAACAGCGTTAGAGAAGGGAATGTACAGAATCACTAATACACTCAAAAATGTTCAAAATCCTCGCTAACAAAATTCACTTCCAATTCTCTTTCTGCCACTTTTGATATTCATTTTTCACGATGAGCTCCTCATATATACTTCAATTTTTAAAATATCATTTTAAAAAAACTTTATGTCAACCAAATTCTAATATTGGGCATTGACTGTTTTCCTGAAGTAAGACATTAAGGTAATGAAATTTTCATGAAATTTGTGAAATTTATGAAATTTTATGAAAGTTATGAAAATTTACTGGATCATGTTTTAACGATTGTTGATCAATAATTTTAATTTTATAACAAGGATTATAATATGTAAATGAAATGAAATCTCACATATTAGAAGAAAAACAACATCTATTACGACAATTATGTATTCAATTTCAAGTATATAAAGACCTACATGCAATAATGAACAAAAAATGTTATTTTATGGCAGGCTTTACTTACAAAAAAAAATATTTTAAAGTCACACAAGACATCTTTAGAAAAACTACGCAGATCAATCATAAAACGGTAAAAAGTATATTTAGAACATGTACAGTTCAAGTATAAAACGATTAACCCTGTGCTACAAATAGCTGAAGTATAAACTGGTTAAAGAAAATGCTAAAAATACGCACAGCTCAATCATAAAACGGTAACTGTGCTTGAAATCACGCACATCAAAATCATAATACGGTAAATGTGCTTAAAATCATGCACATCTCAATCATAAAACGGTAAATGCACTTAAAATCACGCACAGATCAATCATAAAACGGTCAAGATTGCGCTTAAAATCACGCAAAGTTCAATCATAAAACGGTAAATGAGCATAAGATCACGCACATCTTGATTATAAAACGGTAAATGTGCTTAAAATCACGCGCAGTTCTATCATTAAACGGTAAATGAGCTTAAAATCACGCACAGCTGAATCATAAAACGGCTAAGATTGTGCTCAATATCACGCACAGCTCGATCACAAAACGGTAAATGCGCTTGAAATCACGCACAGTTCAATCATAAAACGGAAAATGAGCATAAGATCACGCACATCTTGATTATAAAACGGTAAATGTGCTTAAAATAACGCACAGTTCTATCATAAAACGGTCAACATTGCGCTTAAAATCACGCACAGTTCAATCATAAAACGGTAAATGAGCATGAGATCACGCACATCTTGATTATAAAACGGTAAATGCACTTAAAATCACATATAGTTCTATCATAAAACGGTAAATGCGCTTAAAATCACGCACAGCTCGATCATAAAACGGTAAATTCGCTTAAAATCACGCACAGTTCAATCATAAAACGGTAAATTAGCATAAGATCACGCACATCTTGATTATAAAACGGTAAAAGTGCTTAAAATAACTCACAGTTCTATCATAAAACGACAATTGCGCTTAAAATCACGCACAGCTTAATAATAAAAAGGTAAATGCGCTTAAAATCACGCACAGTTTAATCATAAAACGGTCAACATTGCGCTTAAAATCACGCACAGTTCAATCATAAAACGGTAAATGAGCATAAGATCACGCACATCTTGATTATA
The DNA here is from genome assembly GCF_024763615.1 of Phlebotomus papatasi. Lineage (NCBI taxonomy): Eukaryota > Metazoa > Arthropoda > Insecta > Diptera > Psychodidae > Phlebotomus > Phlebotomus papatasi. The sequence goes on from NC_077222.1 coordinate 27,559,502, forward strand.
AAACGGTAAATGTGCTTAAAATCACGCGCAGTTCTATCATTAAACGGTAAATGAGCTTAAAATCACGCACAGATCGATCATAAAACGGCTAAGATTGTGCTCAATATCACGCACAGCTTAATCATAAAACGATAAATGAGCTCAAAATCACGCACAGCTGAATCATAAAACGGATAAGATTGCGCTTAAAATCACGCACAGCTCGATCATAAAACGGTATATGCGCTTAAAATCACGCACAGTTCAATCATAAAATGGTAAATGAGCATGAGATCACGCACATCTTGATTATAAAACGGTAAATGCACTTAAAATCACATATAGTTCTATCATAAAACGGTAAATGCGCTTAAAATCACGCACAGCTCGATCATAAAACGGTAAATTCGCTTAAAATCACGCACAGCTCAATCATAAAAAGGTAAATGCGCTTAAAATCACGCACAGCTGAATCATAAAACGGTTTAGATTGCGCTTAAAATCACGCACAGCTCGATCACAAAACGGTAAATGCGCTTAAAATCACGCACAGCTGAATCATAAAACGGTTTAGATTGCGCTTAAAATCACGCACAGCTGAATCATAAAACGGGTAAGATTGCGCTTAAAGTCACGCACAGCTGAATCACAAAACGGTAAATGCGCTCAAAATCACGCACAGCTGAATCATGAAACGGGTAAGATTGCGCTTTAAATCACGCACAGCTCGATCATAAAACGGTAAATGCGCTTAAAATCACGCACAGCTGAATCATAAAACGGTTAAGATTGCCCTTAAAATCACGCACAGCTCAATCACAAAACGGTAAATGCGCTTGAAATCACGCACAGCTGAATCATAAAAGGTTAAGATTGCGCTTAAAATTACGCACAGCTGAATCATAAAACGATAAATGCGCTTAAAATCACGCACAGTTGAAGCATAAAACGGTTAAGATTGCGTTTAAAATCACGCAGAGCTTAATCATAAATCCGTAAATGCGCTTAAAATCACGCACAGTTGAATCATAAAACGGTTAAGATTGCACTTAAAATCACGCATAGCTCGATCACAAAACGGTAAATGCGCTTGAAATCACGCACAGCTGAATCATAAAACGGTTAAGATTGCGCTTAAAATCACGCACAGCTGAATCATAAAACGGTAAATGCGCTTAAAATCACGCACAGTTGAATCATAAAACGGTTAAGATTGCGCTTAAAATCACGCACAGCTCGATCATAAAACGGTATATGCGCTTAAAATCACGCACAGTTCAATCATAAAATGGTAAATGAGCATGAGATCACGCACATCTTGATTATAAAACGGTAAATGCACTTAAAATCACATATAGTTCTATCATAAAACGGTAAATGCGCTTAAAATCACGCACAGCTCGATCATAAAACGGTAAATTCGCTTAAAATCACGCACAGCTCAATCATAAAAAGGTAAATGCGCTTAAAATCACGCACAGCTGAATCATAAAACGGTTTAGATTGCGCTTAAAATCACGCACAGCTCGATCACAAAACGGTAAATGCGCTTAAAATCACGCACAGCTGAATCATAAAACGGTTTAGATTGCGCTTAAAATCACGCACAGCTGAATCATAAAACGGGTAAGATTGCGCTTAAAGTCACGCACAGCTGAATCACAAAACGGTAAATGCGCTCAAAATCACGCACAGCTGAATCATGAAACGGGTAAGATTGCGCTTTAAATCACGCACAGCTCGATCATAAAACGGTAAATGCGCTTAAAATCACGCACAGCTGAATCATAAAACGGTTAAGATTGCCCTTAAAATCACGCACAGCTCAATCACAAAACGGTAAATGCGCTTGAAATCACGCACAGCTGAATCATAAAAGGTTAAGATTGCGCTTAAAATTACGCACAGCTGAATCATAAAACGATAAATGCGCTTAAAATCACGCACAGTTGAAGCATAAAACGGTTAAGATTGCGTTTAAAATCACGCAGAGCTTAATCATAAATCCGTAAATGCGCTTAAAATCACGCACAGTTGAATCATAAAACGGTTAAGATTGCACTTAAAATCACGCATAGCTCGATCACAAAACGGTAAATGCGCTTGAAATCACGCACAGCTGAATCATAAAACGGTTAAGATTGCGCTTAAAATCACGCACAGCTGAATCATAAAACGGTAAATGCGCTTAAAATCACGCACAGTTGAATCATAAAACGGTTAAGATTGCGCTTAAAATCACGCAGAGCTTAATCATAAAACCGTAAATGCGCTTAAAATCACGCACAGTTGAATCATTTAACGGTTAAGATTGCGCTTAAAATCACGCACAGCTCGATCACAAAACGGTAAATGCGCTTGAAATCACGCACAGCTGAATCATAAAAGGTTAAGATTGCGCTTAAAATCACGCACAGCTGAATCATAAAACGATAAATGCGCTTAAAATCACGCACAGTTGAATCATAAAACGGTTAAGATTGCGCTTAAAATCACGCAGAGCTTAATCATAAAACCGTAAATGCGCTTAAAATCACGCACAGTTGAATCATAAAACGGTTAAGATTGCGCTTAAAATCACGCACAGCTCGATCACAAAACGGTAAATGCGCTTAAAATCACGCACAGCTGAATCATAAAATGATAAATGCGCTTAAAATCACGCACACTTGAAGCATAAAACGGTTTAGATTGCGTTTAAAATCACACAAAGCTTAATCATAAAACCGTAAATGCGCTTAAAATCACGCACAGTTGAATTATAAAACGGTTAAGATTGCGCTTAAAATCACGCACAGCTCGATCA